>NC_134552.1:40056131-40356131 GCF_025594145.1 Primulina tabacum
ATTTATAGCCAAATTTGGGGAGACAACCACAAATAAAATCTTATTTTGTACACATAAATTTTCATTGGTGTTCCAAGAAATTATATCATCATACACATCACTTTAAAAAATCTTCTCATCTGATTTTGCTTTCGCATATAAAACAAAACCCGTAGATAATTAAGTTATTTGAATTGAGGTATTTTTTGTTTCCATTTGACCAAGTAATTTGAGAGATATTCTCAAAATGCTCTAGCATGGTAAAACTGTCACTCCTTTGGTAACATTATTTGTTGCTTAATTTGATCTTAATTTTGAGAAGATTTTTATCTCATTCTTGCTACTAATATTGTAGATATTAAAATCAACTTTATATGGGTCCAATAATCATCTTAATCTCATTTACAAAGCCAAGGTTATTCTTATTTTATCGAACCTGTAAATATAGTAAAAAATTATTATTACACAAAAACTTATATTTTATACAATTTATTATATAAATATAATATTTTTTAATAAAACAAAAGGTTTAAATTTATAATATAAAACATTTAATTAATATACAATTTTTTATGTTTATCACACCCTCCAACCAGCTTATTGCTAATCCCTAGCAATTTAAGCGTTAATAGCAACACAAAACATATTGATTAATTTAAATCAAAATGTAATCGGAATTATCCAAGTGTTTAAATTAAAGTTGAAAACTATCAAAGTTATATCAAGATTATCATAATTATAATTTATGAAATAATCTAAGCTGATCAATTGAAAGCTTATTTTCAAGTAATTAAATATACATAGCCTTCAGAAATTTCTAGTAAAAGTCTCAACTCCATATCCTCATAGGTTAATAAATATTTCAATTCATGGGAACGATTTCTCTCATGGAGTTAGAATACAGATAAATGCTCAGGAAAATAGTTTACAAAATGTAGACAGACAAACAAGCAAAATTAATCAAAAGATAGGAAATCCATTGATTCAAAATCTAGTTATTCTTATTATATATATTTTTTTCGCTGATCTTCTTTTGAGATTTTTTTCTTTCATAACATCATTGAATCAGACTAAGTTAATGATCATTGGCCACATATTTATTTAATTTGTGTAATATATTTCTCTCTTTCTATTTTTCATGTCTTCTTTATTTTTTCTTTTTTTATAAGAGATAAATGGGTCGTAGCATATAACTTTAAAATTACATAGATCTTCAACATCTCTCTTTTTTTAGGAAATATCAAAAAAACAATTCAAAAATAATAACTCAATATCTAAACAATAGATAGCCTCGCTCATGATCAATAAAGTCTCAAAAACTGTTTTCTCAATCCTCTCCACTCACTTACAAAATATGTGTGAGTTTAAAATTTTAGGCACTCTTATCAGGTATATCTTGGGTCATATATTTTAAAAACTAATCTTATTACAATGGTTAATCACTCAAAAAGATTTCATAAATGATATTATTATAATGATCAGAATTTTAAAATCAACTTTTTTCAAATAAAATTGAAACATCCTAAGATACATTAATATATTTTCTAATTTAAACCTTTCAAGCATGTAATATATGATATGTTTGTAAAAATTACTAAGATACAAACAATAAAGATGGTTTTATTTTAAAATAATAATTTTTAATATATTTTTTTAAAAGTTTGTTTTTTTTTTAAAAAAAAGTTTGTTCTCCTCCCAATCAGAATATCACATTGTCCCTAATGTCAAAATAACTATTAATAAAGAGTACATAATGAGAGAGATATCACCTGTAATTTTATTGAAGATAACAAACTGAAACAAATACAAACAAATCCACGAATTTTAAATCAATGATCCAATTTTATTTTCTTACTCCTTGATTGAGACCAATTAATCTTTGTTATCATCGAGTCAGACTTATGAACAAAAGCTTCCAAATCATCAATTAATTGGTCGGCAGTCAAAGCACAAATGAGCATCCGTCAAGAATTTTTTGAAATGAAAATCTGTTCTACAGCTGTATCAAGAATTGTCAATAAATTGTCGTAATAATTATTTATATTCAACAAGCCCACATGTTTATTATGGATATTAAGTTGTGCCCAAGAAACAGTGTGAAAAATTTCTTTTAATGTACCAAAACCACCGGTAGTGCGATAAAAGCATCAGAATTTTCAATCATTTTGGTGATTTTTTCATACATTAGAAGAAACTTTTAATTCTTCCCCAATCGTAACACTTGTAATATTTCCTTCAGCTAAAGCTGTAGGAATAATACCCAAAACCTGATTACCTTCAAAATGAGTATATGTTGAAACATATCTCATTAACCCAATATTACCTCCCCCATATACCAAGTGAATTTTTCTCCCAGTGAATATATTTGCAAGATTATTCGCTGCTTATACAAACACTTCATTTTTTCCAGGACTCAACCAACAAAATACACAAATATTTTTCAATGCTTGTGCAGAGGATCCAGGTATGTTTTTACTTTCTTTTTGGTATATGAAAATAGAGAGAAAGATCAGAGATTTTATAGAGATAATATGTTATCATGACAAAACTATGAGTCACAGCTGTAAGCACAATAAACAGTAAAAATAATAATGACATAGATACATATAGACACTAGTGTGATTGTGGCTCACAATTTTTCTTTGGTTTTACGTCAAGAAACAGCTTCAACGCCTTCTGTGAGTCGATGATATGCTTTTCATCCAAGTTTCTTATAAATTGACAAACATGGTCTTTTTTGGTCGGATTCCCAGGACTATTACGATGATGCCCATCTTGAAATCCATAAACAGAGAAGCTCAATATGTACGTATCTAGTAGAATGCGTCTCAAAAGTCAATAAGATGTTATCTAAACACTCTATACTCAACCCATTCTTAATGAAACCAACTTTATCTTCTTTGTTATTTGAAACACATCCCAAAGATCTACATCGTTTGTCACAAGTCCATTTGCACACTTATGACAAACCCCTAACCTTTTGGCTCTTCATTTTTTCGCATAAGTGATTTTTCCTAATCCAGGCACAAATGAGCAATGACCGTGAAACTTCTCCTTCTAATCGGACCTTAGCTTCTATTATAAGACGGATATCTTCTGGAATTTCTTTTTGCATTAGCAATCTAAAACTTTCACACCTACATGAATAGATTTTTCTTAGAACATTTTTAGAAATAGAGGGAAAATATTTCAAAAATTTTGAGAGAATTTCTGTGGGGCCTTAGGTCCGACATTAATACTAATAATTAAAAATGTAACAAACCAAACTATTGAGTAAATACATAATCAGTGGTTCACAAACCGACATAAATATCGTCAAAACAATTTAAATGTCTCGAATGTTTGAAATATAAGTTTTAACATGCCAAAATAAACTAGTGAACCAAAGTAATCCAAACATATCAAATAGCTCCTAATAACCAAGAATCTCACTCTAACTCATATCTCTTCGCCTGAAGCTGGACTCTGGCATCCCGAGCCGAGCCTCACCTACCGTCAAGCACATGAAAACAAGAGGTAGACGACGTGCAGGTGAGTATAACCTAGTATGATACAATCAATAAGATAGGAGAATTAAAATGACAACTATTTCATATAAAATCCATAAAGATGCACAATAATGCAATGCATTATCAGAAACTGTTTTCTATCAATAAATCATAAGATCAAGTGATTCATCTAGCCATTGGGTACCCAATGGAAGAGATTCCCCCAGCAACATCCACCGACTCATCCGCTCGGGGTGGGGTGCTGTGTTCTACAATCCCAGGACTATGGTACGCCTATAGAGAGTGTTCAGGACAAAGCAGCGACCTCCGCATATACTATGCAAACTCAACTATAGCCCCATACGTCCGAAAAATCAATAAATCAAGGCAACCTCTGCCATATTAAATCTGAATCGAAAAGTGGCTCAATATTCAATGTAATGATGCAAATCAATATCATCATCTCAATATCATAATAAACTCACCTCAAGACAACAATCATCATCAAATAACAAGTAATTCATCGAGCCATAGAATTTTAAATTTAAAATAAAAAAGATATTTTTACCTCGTATGTTACCGACCGTAACATACCTTTCAAATATTACCAAAAAGAGATCGAAATGTGTAGTTGAGAAGTCTTAAACCTTTGAATTCTACTATAGCTCAAGAACTTGGATCATTTATCAAAATAGTTTTGTACAAAATTCATATTTAATTCATATACTTTTTCAAATCAAGATCCGCAAATTGGATATACAAGAAAACTCAAAGCCCAACAATTATTCTTCACAAAGTTCTGTCGAATAAAGTAATTTACCCAGTCGTTCATAATCTTAAACATACAACAAAATTCTCACGAATTCTGCGTCAATGGATTTCTGGAGCATTTTAATATTTTGGGCATAACTTCCTTAATATCCAATGGAATATAGCCGATTTGGTATCATTTTGAAGACAAGATAATGTTCTATAACTTTCATTTGAACATCAAATTCAGAATTGAGACGACCCTCACTTTTTACTTTAAAATTTCACTAATTTTTTTATATCAATTAATTCAAAAAAAAATTAAAAATAACTTAATATTTCCATAAATCAATATAATTTAACAATTTAAATCTCAAGTACATAAAATCCCTAAAAATCATCAATTATTAAAATTCAACTTCTACATTTAACATTATAAAAAATAATTTCGAAATAATGCATAAAATCTCTAATAAAATCCTTGACAAAAATCTCTTTGAACTTTTAACTAACAAGCTAATGCGGAAAATAAAGTCACTCGGGAGTGTACTACCGTACTCGATCCACTCATGCGTCAGCGCCTCCCTCAATATCATCATCACCTACAACATTCAAACCTAGTGAGTCTAATGACTCAGCACGTATTAAACACGAGTAACAAGTAATACATATACATGCACATGCATTAAAATCATACTTTTGTTTAAAATAATTTTAAGCATAAATAAAGCATATATTGTAAAATCATAAAATCTTAAAGCTTTGCATCATTTATCATTTTGGGTGAAGTTTGATAATTGAAAGTGACTAGCCTTTTATCCTCTGGTCGACTGATCAGTGTTAGCTCACCATTGCGCATGGGGACGTGCACTAAGCACCGCCGTAAAAATAATAGAAATACGATCGTTGGGCTCCCTCTGGTGCCTTGTCCCTTAAACGGGCTCCCTCTAGGGCCTTATCCCTCACGATATTTCCAAAAATCTTATATCCTCTTTTGTCACAGTCAAGTCACATCCTTCAAAATATTTTTCTTTTCCTTTTCTTCCATAAAATATCATGACTTTCGAAAAAAAGCATTTTACCGTAAAAATTGCGCAAGTTTTACCATAAATCATATAATATCATATGTTCATCAAAATCATCATAATATATCATTTAACAAGAGTTATGACCCTTTGGGACGCTGCCAACCCTTTTCGTACTACCAAAGTTTAAAATGACTGTTTTGCCCCTGGACGTAAAATTTCTCGTTTTTGACGTTTTCTTACTTCTCTTGACTCTAGGCCATACCAAATAATATTTAAGCTTAAATTAAATTTTAATATTTTTATTTGGTTTAAATTCAAGGCTTTCGTTTTAATTCTTTAATTACTAATTCGAAGAGCGTTTAATTCCTGAATTATTTCAAACTTTAATATTTTATTTCCAAATTTTAAACATAAAATTTTTATCCCTAAATTACCCTTGTAAACCATGAATCGACCCCTGTGGACCATGGTTCGACCCTTTTCTTTCCCTAGCCCTAGTTCGAAACCTAAGCTAACTCCCTCGAACCACTTTCATTTTTTTCTTGAACCATGGCTGAGCAAGCTCAAGCCATCCCTTTACCAGACCTCCTAGGGACCCTACCGAACCCCCCTGGACCATGCACGAGTCCACATCCCATGCAAGACGCTCCGGTGCACAAGAACAAGAGTCGCGCACGAGTTCCCTCGCGTTATGATCGAGCCACCATCGAGCCACCCTGCACCAGCCCCTGAGCCGACCCTTGACCATCCTCCTTAGCCCCTACTGGAGTAGCTTAGACCCTCGCCATCCAAGCCATGCACCCTCCTTCAGCAGCCGCCCCCACGCTATACACGCGTGGGCTCTTCCCCTATCGGCTATACAAGAGTCCTAGCCATGCTATGACTCTTCCTAACCCCTAACCATGAACAGTACGACCCCCTTCCCAAGCCCAGGTCGACCCGCAAGTCCCCTTTCCCCTGTAGCCGACCCCTTACAAGACAAGATGTCATGAAAATCCTAGGACTCACATTAGCTAGCCAGGCTCGACTCTAGTCATCATTCCCACCTTAAATTGTCCATGTTATATCCATAAAACACCCTATGTTGGCAGCGTACTCGTTGGAAATTATATCACGTTCATATATGCGTAAAAACTTTAAAAATAATCGTCAAAACTGTTACGCGATTCAAAATTCAATATTTTCATGCAAAAATAATCAAAACATGCATAATATAGTTTGGATTATGCGTCAAAGGAAGTTAGAAACGTTCCTTTGCGTTTTAAAATGCTCGAATACGCGATCGTCTGCGTGGGGCGCGAGGAAGAACGAATGGGTGACGAGGACTCCTTGTTTTCTTCCCTTAGTATTTTCGAAATTTATTGTGTTAAGTGTTTGAAGATTTTGGCTGGTATGGGGTGCAAAAGCCCTAGGTTTTCAATTTTTATAGATTTTAATTTACATGTTAATGAGCTTGGGTTTTGGGCTTTCAAGTTTAGGAGCAATTGGATCTAATTATCCTAGGTAAATTAGGCCCAATAACACCTATTTATTGAAAAATAAAAGTTTATAAAAATTAGTTTATTTTACATTTTAAAAGTTCATCGTTTGCCCAAACCGGCTTCTCGGATAAAATCAAGCTCGTCTCGTAAAATGATTTGAACTCTATCATTTTTAAAAAAAATTTAATCATATTTAATCATATTAATAAGCCTTAAAAATACTTATTGAAAAATATTTATTTTGTCTTGGTCCTCCCCGGTCTCCTTTCCCCATCTTAATATCGAATATTCGGGCAAAATCCTTCAATTTCATGAAATCATGACATACAATCATTTAATCATGCAATCATACCTTTAATCATATAATATGCATCAAGTAAGCATTTAAATTAATTAACTAAAACAATTATGTAATTAAATTCATTTGCAAGCATGTGATTTACGTATGTTGGCTTTGGATGTCACAAATCCTCTCTTCTAAAATAAAATTTCTTCCTCGAAAATAAGACTTACCAAATAGTTCGGGATATCGACTCCTCATCTTTGTACTCCGTCTTCCAAGTGGCTTCTTCCTTCAAATGATTTAACCATTTGACTTTGACCATCTTCATCACCTTGTTCGCAACCTTCTTTCTTGTCTACCCAAGATTTGAGCAGGCTTCTCGTCATATGACAGGTTTTGTGTGAGTTGCAGTGGCTCAAAGTTCAGTAGATGTGAAGTGTTTGACATCTACCTGTGAAGCATCGATATGTGGAAGACATTGTGGACTCCTGCAAGATTAAGTTGCAACGCCACTCGATATGCTAATGCTCCCACTTTTTCGAATATCTCAAATGGTCCAATGAATCTTTGAATAAGTTTGTCTTTCTTGCCAAATCTCATAACACCCTTCACATGTGCTATTTTTATGAACACTTCATCACCTACTGCAAACTCGAGATCTGATCTCCTTTGATCTGCATAGCTCTTTTGTCGACTTTGAGCGATTTTCATACTTTCTCGGATCTTGGCTACCATTTCTACGATGTTCTGAACTCTCGGGTCCTAAAGTATCTCTTTCTCCTGCCTTGTCCCAATGGATGGGTGATCTACACTTCCTTCCGTAGAGTGCCTCGTATGGAGCCATTCCTATACATGATTGATAACTGCTATTGTAAGTGAACTCCACTAGAGGTAATTTCGATTGTCAACTCCCTTGGAAATCGATCACGCATGCTCGGAGTAAATCCTCTAATATCTATATAACTCTCTCAGACTAACCGTCGGTCTGAGGATGAAATGCGGTACTGAATAGTAGTTTAGTACCCAATGTTGCATGCAAACTCTTTAAAAATGATGAAATTTAAGCATGTGTCTCGGTCCGACACTATAGACACTGGTATACCATGCAGCCTAACTATCTCTCGAATATATAACTCCGCATATTGAGTCATGGAAAAAGTCGTCTTCACTGGTAGGAAATGTGTTGATTTAGTAAGACGGTCTACTCTCATCCAAATGGCATTGAGTCCTTTCACTGTCTTTGCCAATCCTACCACAAAATCAATAGTAATATTTTTCCACTTTCACTCGAGAATGGGGAGTGGTCGAAGCTTTCCTGCCGGTCTTTGATTATCTACCTTCACTTGTTGACATGTTAAGCATTCATATACAAAATGCATAATGTCTCGTTTCATTCCCGGCCACCAATATAAAAGTTGCAAGTCCTTGTACATCTTGGTACTTTCGGGTATAAGTAGTACTGTTAGCTTCAGTAATAATGTCAACTCTAAGTGAATCACCACTAGGAACCATAGTCGACCTCAATACTTAACAATGCCATCCTCGACTAAATATAACATGCTGCCCTTCGATTCATCTCGATGTCTCCATTTCCGCAGTTGCTCATCACTAGACTGTCCAGCTCGAATTTATCTCGTAGAGTCAAATGCACGGTCAATGTAGCGAGATTAGGGGCCTCTCCCCTAGCATAAATGTCAAGATCAAATTGCTGAATTTTCACTTGTAGAGGACTCTGTACTGATAAATGTGCCAAGATTGTCCCCTTTCTACTCAAAGCATCCGCAACTACATTAGTTTTGCCGGGATGGCAGCTAATGTCACAGTCGTTGTCTTTAACAAGCTCTAGTCACCCTCTTTGTCTCATATTCAAATTCTTTTGGGTGAAGAAATATTTAAGGCTTTTATGGTCCGTAAATATCTTGCATTTCTCACCATACAAGTAGTGTCTCCAAATTTTCAACGCAAATACGACTGCTGCGAGTTCTAGATCATGCTTCAGATAATTCTTTTCATGTATTTTCAATTGTCTTGACGCATATGCTAGAACTCGATCATTTTTTATGAGAACGGCGACGAATCAAAGTTTCGATGCATTAGTAAATACCACATATTCCCCTTGCTCGGTCGGCATAGCTAAAAATTGGTACTGTAGTGAGTGCTTGTTTTAATTGATCAAAACTCTTTTGACATTCCAGCCCCCAAACAAATTTAACATTTTTCTTCGTCAATGTCGTCAAGGGTACTTGATAAACATAAAAATTGTACATTAATTAAATGTTTTATAATATAAATATATAGTTTTTGTTTTATTAAATGTTTAAATATTATATGTTTTATAATAAATTGTATAAAATATAAGTTGTTCTGTAATTATAAGTTTTTACAGGTTCGATAAAACAAGAATAAACTTGGCGTTGCAAATGGGATTAAGATGATTCTTGGACCTGTAGAAAGTTGATGTTAATATCTACAATATTGGTTGCAAGCATGAGATAAAAATCCTCTCACAATTGGGATCAAATTAAGCAACAAATAAAGTTACCAAAAGAGTGGCAGTTTTACCATGCTCTAGTATTTTGACCATATCTCTCAAATTACTTGGTCAAATGGTTTGAAAAAAGTACCACAACTAGACAATTCAATTATCCACATGTCTTTTTTTATGTGATGAAGCAAATTCGGAGAAGAAGATTTTCAAAAGTGATGTGTAATATAATATAATATCTTGGAACACCAATGAAGACTTATGTGTAAAAAAATAATATTTTATTTGTGGTTATCTCCCAAAACTTGGCTATAAATAGGGGTGCATTGTAATGAATTGAGATATCCCTCATTCTATGAACAAACCTTTGAGTTCATAATATTTCTCTCTATATTTTTTCTTTATTTCTTCATTTAAATATAATTAGCATGTTAATTTCATATTCAAAGTTTTACACATTGAATAATGAATAACTAACTTCCTAAAGTTGAGATGAAAATGTGAAACTCTTGGCATGATAATAAAGTTACTAAAAGGAAAGAATCTATGTTTTATATTATTTAATCAATATTTATTGTTTATGTTATATTTATTTCTTTAAGCATTTTTATACCCTACTTATAAGTGAGAGTTTTGATTTATTGTTGCTATATGTTACACTAAATTCTTGGAACCATTTAAATGTTAGTTTGGTATTACCAACCATTTAAAGTGGATGCCTTGATTTATTATATATGAATATATTATAATATTAAATTCTTGGAACCATTTAAATGTTTGTTTGGTTTTACCAACCATTTAAAGTGGGAACCTTGATTTACTATATATAAATATATCATAATAATAATTTCTTGGTACCATTTAAATGTTAGTTTGGTTTTACCAACTATTTAAAGTGGGAACCTTGATTTAGTGTTTACAAATATATATATAGCACAATAAATACTTGACAATATTTATAAGTTTTAGTATATATTATATACTTATAAGTTAATAATATATAACATAATATAAATATGATTATTTAATATATTGGAACCATTTTATTAAGTGGATTTCAATAATGTTTGTTAATGTTAACTTTATTAAAATACCAAGAGTGGATCCTTTAATCTCAACTACTTAATTAAAATTTGAACAATTAAAAATTACCAATTAAAGATTCAAACAACTAAAAAAAAATAAAAAAAAAAGACATTGTAGTGGACTTGTAATTACCTTAGCTTCCCTGTAGATACGATATTCGGACTCACCGAATTATACTACTTGTGGACAACCTGCTCTTGGGAGTGCAACAATCAAAGTCGCAACAAGTTTTTGGCGCCGTTGCCGGGGAAGTATAATTTAATTTCAAGTCTATTTAATTTTGTTTATATTTTATTTTTCTTTATTTGAATTTTTATTGCTTTTGTGTGTTTTTATTCTTTTGCATTTGCATTTGCATGAGCATTTGGTCACGTACACTTGGTGGTCGACTTATTCGAAATAACCCTTTATTTTTACAAAACATGGCGGAAGAACCCATCCAAGAAAATAAAGATGAAATTCAATCTCAACATGATCATGATAGACGAAGAACACTTAGAGATCACATGAATCCTACACGTACTAGTGCACCTTCATGTCTAGTTTTTCCCCCTGATGCATCTCATTTCAATATTAAGCCTGGTATTATCCAACTTTTACCGAATTTTCATAGATTAGATTCTGAAAATCCATACATGCATTTACGAGAATTTGAAGAAGTGTGCAACACATATAATGATCTAAATTGTAGCATGAACACCATTCGACTTAAGCTTTTTCCTTTTTCTCTAAAAGATAAAGCTAAAACTTGGCTACAAAATCTTAGATCGGGATCCATTCGAACTTGGGATGAATTGCAACAACAATTTTTGAAAAAGTTTTTTCCATCTCATAGAATAAATTCTTTCAAAAGACAAATCATCACTTTCACTCAAAAACAAGGAGAAACTTTTTATCAGTGTTGGGATAGATACAAAGAATTGCTTAATCTTTGTCCACATCATGGTTTTGAAATTTGGAGAGTTGTTTCTCAATTTTATGAAGGCTTAACACCTAAAGATAGGCAAATGGTTGAATTTATGTGTAATGGAACATTTGAAGATAAAGATCCAAACGAGGCAATTGAGTATCTCGATTCATTAGCTGAAAATGCTCAAAATTGGGACACTATAGGTACAATCGAACCATCAAACAAGATTCAATCTCCTACATCTGGTGGAGGTATGTACACTCTCAAAGATGAACATGATCTTCAAGCTAGATTTACCTCTTTGGCAAGAAAAGTTGAGGCACTTGAATTGAAAAAGAATGGTCAATTAAAATCTGTTCAAGAAATTATGTGTCACATCTGTGATACAAGTGATCATTTTACAAAAGATTGTCCCACTTTGCCCTCTTTTAAAGAATGTCTCCATGAACAAGCCAATGTTTTGAACAATTTCAAAAGGCCAAATTTTGAACCATTTTCTCAAAATTACAATCCAGGTTGGCGAAATCATCCAAATTTTAGTTGGAGGAATGATAATGCTGCACAATTTTCACAACCAAATTTCCAAAATCAACAAAATTTTCAAAATTATGCACCTTATGTTCCTCCACCTAAAAGAAATTTGGAAGATACATTGAATTCTTTCATTGCAAAGCAAGAGTCTATCAATACTCAAACTGCTCAAACCATGACAGATTTGAAAGATACTCTTGCTAAATTTGCATATGCACTTAATGTTCATGAAAAAGGTAAATTTCCTTCACAACCTCTGCCTAATCCCAAGGATCATCATTCACAAACTGGAACTTCTAGAACTCAACCGATGGATAAGGTAAAATCTGTTATTACCCTTCGAAGTGGTAAGGTTGTGGAAAAATCCATTCTTGAACCTTGTGAAGATGATGATAAATCAACTCCAAATGGTAAGGAAGTGGAACCCATAACTTGCGAAGAGGAGGTTCAACAGACAGTGTCACCACCATTCCCTCATGCATTGAAAAATACAAAAAATCAAATTTGAATTCTGATATATATGATATTTTTAAACAAGTAAAAGTTAATATTCATTTATTAGATGCAATAAAACAGGTACCATCATATGCCAAATTTTTGAAAGACTTGTGCACTGTGAAAAGAAAATTGAATGTAAAAAAGAAAGCATTTTTAGCCGAACAAGTAAGTGCAATCATTCAAAATAATAATACTTTGAAATACAAAGACCCTGGTTGTCCTACTATTTCATGTATTATTGGAGAACGAAAGATTAAAAAGCCTTGCTTGATCTTGGAGCTAGTGTGAATTTACTTCCATATTCAGTTTATCAAGAACTCAATCTAGGCGAGTTAAAACCTACTACGGTAACACTTTTACTTGCCGATTGATCTGTTAAAGTGCCAAGAGGTATGGTAGAAGACGTATTGGTCCAAGTTGATAACTTTGTATATCCTATCGATTTCATAGTTTTAGATACACAACCTATCGAAGCTTGTAATGCGATTCCTGTAATTCTGGGTCGTCCATTTTTAGCAACTTCTAATACTCTTATAAATTGCAGGAATGGAATAATGAAGTTGTCATCTGGTAACATGACCTTGGAGCTCAATGTTTTTAATCTTTGTAAGCAACCACATGACAAAGGAGATGAAAGTGAAGATGAAAATCTTATTGAAACTCTTGTGGAAGAAAACATTCAAGAAAAGAGTACTCGTGATCAATTAGATATTTGTTCAATTGAAAGTGTTAAAGAAAATATTGAAATTGATCTTGATGATTTTATCAGGTATCACTCGTTACTAGGATCAGAGAAAGAATTTGATGCAAAATATGAAAAAAAAGACGAACCACCCATATTGGAGTTAAAACCCTTGCCAGAAGAATTGAAGTATGCATTTCTTGGAGAAGATGAAACATATCCGGTGGTAATTTCTTCCAAACTAGAAAGTGATCAAGAAGGTAAATTAGTTGATATACTTAAAAGACATAAAAATACAATTGGTTGGACACTAAAAGATCTCAAGGGCATTAATTCACTAATTTGCACTCACAAAATTCACTTAGAAGAAAATGCAAAAACATCTCAACAACCACAAAGGAGATTAAATCCACACATGAAAGATGTTGCGAAAACTGAAGTTCTCAAACTACTTGATGTTGGGATTATCTACCCTATTTTTGATAGTAAGTGGATAAGCCCAACACAAGTAGTTCCAAAAAGTCTGGCATCACAGTGATAAAAAAATGAAAAAGGTGAATTGTTAACAAGTCGAGTCTCATCTAGTTGGCGGATGTCCATACTACTATTTTTTTTATGGATATTCAGGTTATTATCAAATTCCCATTGCACTCGAAGATCAAGATAAAACTATATTCACATGTCGTTTTGGAACATTTGCATTCAGAATGGATGCCATTTGGATTATGCAATGCCCCTAACAACATTTCAAAGATGTATGCTAAGCATTTTTTGCGACATGGTTGAAAATTGTTTGGAAATTTTCATGGATGATTTAACTGTCTTTGGGAATACATTTGATAATTGTCTTGAAAATTTGAAAAAAGTTTTCAAAAGATGCGAGGAAAAAGGTCTTATTTTAAATTGTGAAAAATGTCATTACATGATTACTTCTGGAATTGTTTTGGAACATGTCGTGTCATTTCATGGAATTAAAGTTGATAAAGCAAAAGTTGATGTCATTACCAATTTACCCTCTCCAAAAACAATTAAAGAAATTCGCTCATTTTTGGGACATGCTGGATTTTATAGGAGGTTTATAAAGGACTTTAGTTTAATTTCTAAACACATTTGTAACCTATTAACAAAAGACACTGCATTTGAGTGGACTCAAGAATGTCAAAATGCTTTTGATAAAATAATTCGACATTTAACATCAGCTCCTATCATGCAACCTCCTGATTGGTCTTTACCATTTGAAATCATGTGCGATGCGAGTGATTATGCAGTCAGGTGCAGTATTGGGTCAAAGAAGAAACGGTAAGCCTTATGTGATATATTATGCAAGTAGAACTTTAAACAATGCTCAAATGAATTACTCCACAACTGAAAAAGAACTACTTGCTGTAATATTTGCATTAGATAAATTTCGTTCTTATTTGATTGGATCAACGACTATTGTGTTTACTGATCATTCTGCTATTAGATATTTGTTGACCAAACAGGATGCAAAGCCACGACTGATACGATGGATTTTGTTGCTCCAAGAATTTGACATTGTGATCAAAGATAAAAAAGGAACCGAGAATGTCGTAGCCGATCATTTATCGAGACTAGTAACAGGATCATCTTGTGAAATGACACCAATTAACGATAATTTTCCTGATGAACATCTATTTTCAGTTACTACTACACCTTGGTTTGCTAACAAAGTAAATTTTCTTGTGACAGGAAAAATGCCACCGCAATGGAGTTCTCAAGATAAAAGAAAATTTTTGAATGAGGTAAAAAACTTTTATTGAGATGATTCGTATCTGTTCAAGTATTGTCCGGATCGAATTTTTCGACGTTGCATACCCGACAATGAGGTACATAGTGTCATTAAATTTTGTCATTCAGAAGCATGCGGAGGACATTTTTCTTCAAAGAAAACGGCTGCAAAAATCTTGCAATGTGGATTTTATTGGCCCACTTTGTTTAAAGACACCCACGAAATCTTCAAGATCTGTGAAAATTGTCAAAAATTGGGTGCGATTTCAAAAAGAAACATGATGCCTTTGAATCCTATCATTGAAATTGAAATCTTTGACTGTTGGGGAATTGATTTTATGGGACCTTTTTCACCGTCGTTTGGATACTTGTATATTTTAGTTGCAGTTGATTATGTTTCCAAATGGATAAAGGCAATTCCATGTCGAATAAATGATCATAAAATCGTCATCAAAGTTTTGAAAGAAAATATTTTTAGTAGATTTGGAATTCCTCGAGCCATGATAAGTGATGGGGAACTTACTTTGTTAATAAACAATTTGCTTCATTAATGAAAAAATATGGTATTACTCACAAAGTAACTACTCCTTATCATCCTCAAACAAATGGACAAGTTGAATTAGCTAATAGGGAGATAAAGAAAATTTTGGAAAAAACTATTAACTCAAATAGAAAAGATTGGTCTCTGCGACTTAATGATGCACTTTGGGCATATCGAACAGCTTTTAAAACATCATTGAATATGTCTCCCTATAGGTTGGTTTATGGAAAACATTGTCATTTGCCTGTGGAATTGGAGCATAAAGCTTATTGGGCTATCAAAACTTTAAATTCAAGCATGGATGATGCCAAAAAATTGCGTAAATTGCAACTTAATGAACTTGATGAACTCAGAAATGACGCGTATGAGAATTCAAGGATTTATAAAGCAAAAATCAAATCATTTCATGATTAAAACAATTCTTATAAAATCTTTTGAGATTGGTAAAAAAGTTTTGCTTTATAATTCTCGACTTCACATATTCCAAGGAAAATTACGATCAAGATAGACAGGCCCATATGTTGTAAAGCATGTGTATACTTATGGAGCTGTGGATATTGAAAATCCTAAAAATGGTGATATTTTTAAAGTAAATGGACAAAGGCTTAAACAATTTTTAGAAAATGAAATCTTTCAAAAAGAGTTTATTTCTCTTTCTGATCTTTGATTTTTTTTTATTTTTTTGTGTTGCATTTAAGTTTGTTTGTTTTTATTTCAGGTTTTCTTAATCTTTTTATTTTCCCGGTTAAATGGCGGATAACGGTACTCCGTGACTCTCATAGTCGGTTAAATCAGTTTCCCACAATTGTTGATACAAAAATAAAAAAATAAAAAAAAATTATTTCTTTTCTTTTCAAAATGGATGAAATTCTCTCAAAAATTTGTAAATATTTTCCCTCTGTTTCTGAAAATGTTCTAAGAAAAATTTATGCAGGAAGGTGTTAAAGATTGAGATTGCTAATGCAAAAAGGAATTCCAAAAGATATTCGTCTTGTAATAGAAGCTAAGGTCCGATTAGGAGGAGAAGTTCCACAATCATTGCTCATTCGGTATTTGCCTGGATTAGGAAAAAGCACTTATGCGAAAAAACGAAGGGCCAAAAGTTTAGGGGTTTGTCATAAGTGTGCAAAATGGACTTGTGACAAACGATGCAGATCTTTGGGATGTGTTTCCAATAACAGAGAAGATAAAATTGGTTTCATTAAGAATGGGCTGAGTAAGGAGTCTTTAGATAACATCTTATTGACTCTTGAGACGCATTCTAGTGGACATGTGCATATTGAACTTCTCCGTTTATGGAAACAATTCCAAGATGAGCGTCATAGTCTTGGGAATCCGACTAAAAAAGACCCTGTTTGTCAATTTATAAGAAAATTGGATGGGAAGCATATCCTCGACTCATAGAAGACGTTGAAGCCGTTTCTTGACGTAAAACCAGAGGAAAATTGTGAGCCACAATCACACTACTGTTTATATGCATGTGTGTCATTATTGTTTTTACTATTTATTCTGTTTACAGCTTTGACCCATAGTTTTGTCATGATAACATATTACCCCTATAAAATCTCTCATCTTTCTCTCTATTTTCGCAGAAAAAGAAAAGAAAGTAAAAACATGGCTGGATCCTCTGCACTAACATTGCAAAATATTTGTGTATTTTGTGGGTCGAGTCCTGGAAAAAATGAAGTGTTTGTAGAAGCAGCGAATAATCTTGGAAAGATATTGGCTGAGAGAAAAATTCACTTGGTATATGGGGGAGGTAATATTGGGTTAATGGGATCTGTTTCAACATCTGCTCATCTTGGAGGTAGTCAGGTTTTGGGTATTATTCCTACAGCTTTAGCTGAAGGAAATATTACAGGAGTTATGATTGGGGAGGAATTAAAAGTTTCTTCTATGTATGAAAGAATCACCAAAATGATTGAAAATTCTGATGCTTTTATCGCACTACAAGGTGGTTTTGGTACATTAGAAGAAATTTTTCACACTGTTTCTTGGGCACAACTTAATATCCATAATAAACCTGTGGGCTTGTTGAATATCAATAATTATTATGACAGTTTGTTGACATTTCTCGATAACGCTGTGGAACATAATTTCATTTCAAAAAATTCACGACGGATGCTCATCTGTGCTTCGACTGCCGACCAATTAATTGATGATTTGGAAGCTTTTGTTCATAAGCCTGATCCGATGATAACAAAGATCAATTGGTCGCAATCAAGCAGTAAGAAAAGGAAGTTGGATCATTGATTCAAAAGTCGTGGATTGGTTTGCGTTTGTTTAAGTTTGTTATCTTCAATAAAATTCCAGGTGATATCTCATTCATTATGTACTATTTATTAATAGTTATTTTGACATTAGGGACAATGTCATATTCTGATTGGGGGGAGAACAAATTTATAAAAAAAATTTAAAAAAATAAAAAAATATATATTATTTTAAAATAAAATCATATTTATTGTTTGTATCTTAGTAATTTTTGCAAAAAATGTCATACATTACTTGTTTGAAAGATTTAAATTAGAACATGCATTAATCTATTTAAGAATGTTTAAATTTTTATTTGAAAAAAAAAGTCAATTTTAATATTCTGATCAATATAAAAATATGATTTATGAAATCTTTTTGAGTGATTAATCATTGTGAAAAAATCAGGTATTAAAGTATATGGCCCAAGATATACCTTATAAGAGTCCCTAAAATTTTAAACTCACACATATTTTGTGAGTGAGTGGAGAGGACTGAGAAAACAGCCTTCGAGCCTTTATTGATCATGAGAGAGACTATCTATTGTTTAGATCTTGAGTTCTTATTTTGAAAAAAAAAATGATATTTCCTGGAAAAAAAAGGAGAAAAATACAAAAAGAAAGATATTGAAGATCTATGTAATTTTTAAGTTATATGCTACGACCCATATATCTCTCATAAAAAAAAGAGAGAGAAATTTATTGTACAAATTAAATAAATATGTGGTCAAGAAGCATAAACTTAGTCTGATTCCATGATGTTATGAATATATATATATATATATATATATATATATCAGGAAAAAATATATAATAAGAACAACTAGAGTTTGAATCAATGGATTTTCTATCTTTTGATTAGTTTGGCTCGTTTGTCTGTCTGCATTCTGTAAACCATTTTTCTGAGCATTTATCTGTATTCCAACTCCATGAGAGAAATCGTTGTCATAAATTGAAACATTTATTAACCTGTGAGGATATGGAGTTGAGACTCTTAATAGGAATTTTTGAAGGCAGTGTACATTTAACTACCTGAAATAAGCTTTGAATTGATCATCTCAAATTATTCCATAAATTATAATTATGATGATCTTGATATAACTTTGACAGTTTTCAAATTTAATTTAAACACTTAGATAGTTTTGATTATATTTCTATTTAAATTAATCAATATGTTTTGTATTGCTATTAACGCTTAAATTGCTAGGGACTAGCAATAAGCTGATTGGGAGGTGTGATAAACATAAAAATTGTACATTAATTAAATATTTTATAATATAAATATATAGTTTTTGTTTTATTAAATGTTTAAATATTATATGTTTTATAATAAATTGTATAAAATATAAGTTGTTGTGTAATTATAAGTTTTTACTATTTTTTACAGGTTCGATAAAACAAGAATAAACTTGGTATTGCAAATGGGATTAAGATGATTCTTGGACCTGTAGAAAGTTGGTGTTATTATCTACAATATTGGTGGCAAGCATGAGATAAAAATCCTCTCACAATTGGGATCAAATTAAGCAACAAATAAAGTTACCAAAGGAGTGGTAGTTTTACCATGCTCTAGTATTTTGACCATATCTCTCAAATTACTTGGTCAAATAGTTTGAAAAAAATACCACAACTAGACAACTCAATTATCCACATGTTTTTTTTATGTGAAGAAGCAAATTCGGAGAAGAAGATTTTCAAAAGTGATGTGTAATATAATATAATATCTTGGAACACCAATGAAGACTTATGTGTAAAAAAATAATATTTTATTTGTGGTTGTCTCTCCAAATTTGGCTATAAATAGGGGTGCATTGTGATGAATTGAGATATCCCTCATTCTATGAACAAACCTTTGAGTTCATAATATTTCTCTCTATATTTTTTCTTTATTTCTTCATTTAAATATAATTAGCATGTTAATTTCATATTCAAAGTTTTACACTTTGAATAATGAATAACTAACTTCCCAAAGTTGAGATGAAAAGGTGAAACTCTTGGCATGATAATAAAGTTACTAAAAGGTAAGAATCTATGTTTTATATTATTTAATCATTATTTATTGTTTATGTTATATTTATTTCTTTAAGCATTTTTATACCCTACTAATAAGTGGGAGTTTTGATTTATTGTTGCTATATGTTACACTAAATTCTTGGAACCATTTAAATGTTAGTTTGGTATTACCAACCATTTAAAGTGGATGCCTTGATTTATTATATATGAATATATTATAATATTAAATTCTTGGAACCATTTAAATGTTTTTTTGGTTTTACCAACCATTTAAAGTGGGAACCTTGATTTACTATATATAAATATATCATAATAATAATTTCTTGGTACCATTTAAATGTTAGTTTGGTTTTACCAACTATTTAAAGTGGGAACCTTGATTTAGTGTTTACAAATATATATATATATAGCACAATAAATACTTAACAATATTTATAAGTTTTGATATATATTATATACTTATAAGATAATAATATATAACATAATATAAATATGATTATTTAATATATTGAAACCATTTTATTAAGTGGATTTCAATAATGTTCGTTAATGTTAACTTTATTAAAATACCAAGAGTGGATCCTTTAATCTCAACTACTTAATTAAAATTTGAACAATTAAAAATTACCAATTAAAGATTCAAACAACTAAAAAAAAATAAAAATAAAAAGACATTGTAGTGGACTTGTAATTACCTTAGCTTCCCTATGAATACGATATTCGGACTCACCGAATTATACTACTTGTGGACAACCTGCTCTTGGGAGTGCAACAATCAAAGTCGCAACAGTACTGCAAAGGATGAAAACCCCTTGATGAACTTGCGATAGTAGCCAGCTAAACCCAAGAACTACGTATTTCTGTCACACTTTTAGGAACTGGCCACTGCTTGACTGTCTCGACCTTAGATGGGTCGACTTCTACTCCTTCGTTTGACACAATGTGGCATAAAAATGTCACCCTCTATAACCAAAATCACAACTTGCTGAATTTTGCATAAAATTTCCGCTCTCATAGAACTTGCAAGGTCATTCTCAAGTGTTGATCATGCTCCTCACGGCTCTTGGAATAGATCATGGCATCGTCGATGAAAACAATAATAAACTGATCGAGATACGGCTGAAATACGCAGTTCATGAGATCCATGAAGATCGCTGGGGCGTTAGTCAGCCCAAATGGCCTCACTAAAAACTCATAGTTTCCATAACGCTTTCGGAACGCCGTCTTATGTGCATCCGTCTCCTTAACCCTCAACTGGTGATATCCAGACCTAAGATATATATTTGAAAATACTGAAGCTCCTTGCAATTGATCAAATAAATCCTCGATTCGGGGCAGTGGATACTTATTCTTCACTGTCACTCTATTTAACTCCCTATAGTCGATGCACAACCTCATAGTTCCATCCTTCTTTTTCACAAATAGCAATGGCGCGTCCCATGGCAGAAACTAGGGCGAATAAATCCTTTGTCTAACAGCTCTTGAATTTAATCTTTTAATTCTTTCATTTCAGCACGTTCTAATCAATATGGTGCCTTAAAGATCGGCACTGTACCAGGCATCAACTCAATAGTAAATTATACTTCTCTTTTAGGTGGAATACTAGAAACATCGACAGGGAACCCGTCCGGAAAAACCTTGACAATCTCCACATCTTCGATAGATTGACTGTCAATGTCGGGTGCCGAGATAATACTAGCAAGAAAACCTTGGCAACCCCTTTGAATAAGCTTCTTCGCACACATGCATGAAATGATATGCAGCATTTGATTGTTTCATTCAGTCTCAAAGATGAACGCCTTTTTCATTGGGTGGTCTAATCGATATTGTCCTCCGTCGAAAGTCAATAGTAGCCTCATTCATTGTGAGCCAATCCATGCCCAAAATAATGTCTAACTCGGGCATCGGTAGCACAATAAGGTCCGCTCGTATAATATTCTTTTGTAATTTTAGTTCCACATTCTTAACCTTGATACTAGAGACAATATGCTCGCCAGAAGGTACTGTAACTCTTAATCCTGACTCCACATCTACTCTTAAAATTCCCAATTTCTTCAAGAAGGATTCAGATATGAAAAAATATGTAGCTCCAAAGTCTAATAAAGCATAAGTAGCTAATCCCGCTGGACAATATTCGTCCTGATAAAATTTGCATTATTCTTGATTAAGGTTCTATGGTTTTAGAAATTTTACTATCATCTAGGTACTTAAAGTTTTCCATATTCGCACATTAGCCTCTTAAGTTTCGAAAATTGCATGATTAGTCCCTTAAGTTTTTTAAAATTACCAAATGACCCTTTTAAAGATTCAAAAATTGAAATTTAGTCCTAGAAGATTTCGAATTTTCCAATTAACTCCTAGAAACTTTTGAATTTCTCTACTTCTCCTCATCATGTTTCGAAAATTCAATTTAGCCCCTAGAAATTTCAACCTTCTTCAATTTGATCCAATTAATTGGTATTTGCAAGAATTTCATTCCTTAAATTCTACAGTTTGTAACATGCAATTCTAATTCGTTAACTTCCAAGCATCTCGATTTAATTCTCGCATCCATGATTTTCTCTCATGCAATACAACAATATAAAATTCCTGAATAGTCGGAGTACCTGTAATAAGCGTGATTTCTGGCTCCGCTTGCTCATCATGCATCACATATGCCCTTCCAGTCGTGGGTTGCTTGAGCTTCGGGCAATCCCCAGCCTTGTGTCCCATCTCTCCATACTTGAAGCACTTGTAGGTGCCCCACATACACTTCCCATAATGGTGACGACTGCACTCCTTGCACTGTGGCTTCTCTGCTGTCTTCGGGAATTTTTCTTTAGGGGGTTGTCCTTGTGGTTTTCGCTGTCCTTGTCGCTTAGGTGGTCCCATGAATGATTTCTTAGTCTGCTGATTCGGTTGCTGATTTGCTTGCTGGGCACGATTCCTTTTACTATGCATCTCCCAATCAATATCCTTGATTGACTGCTAGGCTCTAAAAGCTTTGGCAACAACAGTAGTATAATAAGCAGGATCAATGAGCATCACTTCGCGTCGGATCATGGGCCTCAATCCATCAAGGAAGTGTCGTAATTTCTCAGCCGCATCATTCGCAATCAAGGGCACAAAATGACAACCCCTATCAAATTTCTGCACAAACTCAGCCACAGTCAAATCCCCCTGGCGGAGACTCATAAATTCTCTCTTAAGCCTAGAACGGACATCAGATGTGAAATATTTTTCGTAGAACACCCTCTTGAATTTCTCCCAAGTCAATGTTGCTAGATTCACTCCTCGCTCCGCTCCCTCCCACCATAAGAAGTGTCGCCCTTCAGCAGATAGATGGTACAACGAACTCGGTCAGCATCCACCATATCTATAAAACGAAAAATATCCTCCAAAGATCGAATCCATCCCTCAGCAACGAATGGATCAGTATTGCCATGAAAATGATCGGGGTTCATCCTCCTAAAACGCTCATAGACTGCCTCCGGTCGAATCCTCATAGCGTTTCCAACATGCTGCTCAAGTAACTGTGACATGCCCGCTAGTACACGAGCGCTAGCATCTTGATTAGGAGGAGGCTTTGGAATCTCCTCCTCGTGTCTACCCTCACTACCACTGCGAAGAACTCGACTAGGAGGCATCTCTGTACAATTTGTCCCAACAACGTGACCAACATGCACTTAACATTTTAAAATAATATACAACTAATCTCTATATCATGCATCATGTAAGTATTAAAGAATTTTAGCATATAAAATATAAAGCAGTAAAACTCAAATACTTGAGGCGTGATTTCTTGAGCTTCTCGGCGTAGCAGTACACAACCCTTTGGGGTTCCCTGGCTCTGAAACCAACTGAGAAGACCCTCACTTTTTACTTTAAAATTCCACTAATTTTTTTATATCTGTTAATTCAAAAACCAACAGTTAAAAATATCTTAACATTTCCATAAACTCAAAATAATTTAACAATTTAAATCTCAAGTGCATAAAATCCCTAATCAATTACCAAAATTTTACTTTTACTTTTAGTATGAGCAAAACTAACTTCGAAATAAAGCATAAATTCTCTAATAAAATCCTTAACAATAATCCTTTAGAACTTTTAACTAACAAGCTAATGCGGAAAATAAAGTCCCACAGGAGTATACTGCCGTACTCGATCAACTCAAGCGTCAGCGCCTCCCTCAATATCATCATCACCTGCAGCATTCAAACCTAGTGAGTCTAATGACTCAGCACGTCCTAAAGATAAGTAACAAGTAATACATATACATGCAATGCATTAAAATCATACTTTTATTTAAAATAATTTTAAGCATAAATAAATCATATATCGTAAAATCATAAAATCGTAAAGCTTTGACTCATTTATCATTTTGGGTGAAATTTGATTCTTGAAAGTGACTAGCCTTTTATTCTCTGGTCGACTGATCATTCTTAGCTCACAATTGTGCATGGAGACGGGCACTAAAGCACCGCCGTAAAAATAATGAAAATACGATCGTTGGGCTCCTTCTCGTGCCTTGTCTTGTAAACGGGCTCTCTCTGAGGCCTTCTCCCTCACGATATTTTGAAAAATCATATATTCTCTTTTGTCACAGTCTAATTCACATCCTTCAAAACAATTTTCCTTTATTTTTTCCATAAAATATCATGACTTTTCTAAAATAGCGTTTTAGCGTAAAAATTGCACAGCTTTAGAAATCATAAAATATCATATTTTCATCAAAGTCATCATAATATATCATTTAAAATGCGCTATTACCCTTCGGACGTTGTCAACCTTTTCGTACTACCAAGGAGTAAAATGACCGTTTCGTCCATAGACGTAAAATTTCTCCTTTTTTACTTTTTCTTAATTCCGTTGACTCTAGGTTATCCCAAATAATTATTTAAGCTTAAATTAAATTTTTAATATTTTTATTTGGCTTAAATTCGAGGCTTTCTTTTTAATTCTTTAATTACTAATTCGATGAGCGTTTAATTTCCGAATTATTTCAAACTTTAATAATTTCTTCCCAAATTTTAAACATAAACTTTTTATCCCTAAATTACCCTCGTGAACCATGAATCGACCCCCGTGGACCATGGTTCGACCCTTTTCTTTCCCTAGCCCTATTTTGAACCCTAAGCTAACTCCCTTGAACCACTTTCATTTTTTTCTTGAACCATGGTCGAGCCACCTCGAGCCATCCCTTGACCAGATCACCTAAGGACCCTAGCGAACCTCCCTGGACCACGCACGAGCCCCCAGCTCACGCACGACGCTGCAGCGCACAAGAACAAGAGCGACACGCGAGTTCCCTCACGTTATGACCGAGCCACCATCGAGCCACCCTGCACCAGCCCCTGACCCGACCATTGACCATCGTACCTAGTCCCTACTGGACCAGCTTAGACCCCAGCCAGCCAAGCCATGCACCCTCCTTCAGCAGCCGCCCCCACGCGTGCATGGGAAGAGTCCATGCAAGCGTAGTCTCTTACCCTACCGGCTGTACAAGAGTCGTAGCCATGCTAGAACTCTTCCTAACCCCTAACCATGACCAGTATGACCCCCTTCCCAAGCCCAAGCGGAAGAAACTCGAAGTAATCTTTCGTGAAGAAGACTGTTAAACTAGAAAATATTTTAACTTATGTAAAATGAATAACCGAAAAACAGGGGATCAGTTGTTGCATTTATCAGTTCATTTATGGCAAGAACTGAAATGATGAATGCTCTAAATGATCAAGTCAGTTTGAAAACAACATTTAATCAGTTAAATACATAAGATATCTTTATGAATGTTCGTAGACTTCAACTGCTCCTACGTCACCCCTTCTACCACGTCGGGTAGGATCCACTAGAAGACTTTGATTTGTACAACTACTTGTACAAACCCACCCATCTTAGGACTTAACCACTGCCTAACTGAACTCCTAGTCTAGACTAAGGCATCACCTTCCAGCCAACACTTTTTTAACGTCTGTGTGTCAAAGAATACATACACAAGTTTAACGTCTTTGTGCAAGACTATATTTGTGTGGTGGTAGTGTGTTCGTGTGTGAGAACTGAAAAATGAATTCACTAGAAAGGTGTTCTCACACACTAAGGGAGGTGAAGCTTCTAATTTAAGTTGATATAACTTTGAGTGTTCCCTAAACTGGGCGGTTGCTTCCTTGTAAGCTGATACGCGATATGCGTGCCCTTCTTTTGTTTTTACCACACTCTTTCTAGTGTTGTATGGTTTTTCCACACTTTCGAGTCTTCACTGATCTTCTATTTATAGGCGGGAAAACTGATCGTACAGTGAGACCTAGTAATTGTATCTGTTGCATTTTGAATTCGTTCCTTGGACTCTGTGTCTCGACTTTTTTACTTCCCTTCTGAAGCGTTTGTCTTTAATGCTCTGATGCAATGTTCATTATTTTTCTTTGACTGGACAATTGCTTTGTACCTTTGTGTATAGCTGGAATCCACTGAATGAGTTTGTCTTCATCTACAACTGAAAGATTCTTAACTGACGCTCCAACTAGTCAGCTGAACTGATCTTCAATTGGGCTGGTGAAATCAGTTGACTCGTCAGTTGAACTGATTTTACTCTCGATCAGTTGAACTGATCAGCTGGGTTTCTTCATCAGTTGAACACTCCTTCGGCTAGCTTGGCTTCTGAGGTTCTCCTGCTGAACCACCTATCAACTGAACAATCAGCTGAGTTCACCTGATATGGTTTGTGCGAACAGTTGGGTCTTCAGTTTGCGAATGTAAACAGCTCGTAACTGATCCTAGCTTCTGCACACTAAGGTAAAACATTAGTAACACAGAATAACAAGTTTTGTTAACATCATAATTAAGATTTCGAACTTGTAAAGTTACACAAAGAAGCTTTTTGGACACTTTTGGCACCATTAGTGGGTCCGGTATGTGAATTTTAGGAACTGTTAGAATGTGTTTTAGGGTGGTAAAGTTTTTGGAAAAATTTTGTTAAGTTTCGGGTCGATTCGGGTTAAAACTGGGACCCGGTCCAAGTTTTAAAACGAATCGATTAAGTTTTGAAAATTACTCGAGTTTACGTCTAAGAAATACTTTTAAAAATGTTTTGAGGTTTTTTAAAAAGTTCGGTAAATTTTGGGTCGAAATTTAGAGGTCCAGGGGAAAAATGGTCATTTTGCATCCGAGTCGAGATATTAGCTCTCGCAGGGCCCTGAGCACAAATTTATCATGTTTTTAAATATTTATGCATCACGTATATGATTTTTACATAATTATGAAAATACGTGCATGCTTGATTTCAAGGAAAAAAATTACGTATATGCATGATTTTATTAAGTGATGAATATGATGACATTTTTTAAATGATGGGAGTTGGTAGTGATTAATACGATACGATGACACAATGACGTGTAAGGCTAGGGCTCAGTGGACGAGTAATGTTATCGCTGTTGTCCTCATCGTCGGGTACCTCGGTTACACGTAGATAGATCCATCGACTTACATGATAATATGAAAGTCACAACTGATGAATGTAATTCAAATTAAGAAAATGAACACGTATATGTTTATATGATGATATGTGCTATCATAATTATTAAATTTTGACAGGTTACGATTATGCATACGTTCTTCCATCATCATGAAATTTATGTTGAATACGGTATTTTTCACTGCTGCATGATATGTATATGTATTTGATATCAGGGTACATGTGTGTTGAGTTTTTAGACTCACTAGGTGTGAATGATACAGGTGAGCATGTCAATGAAGGGACATGAGGTGCCGAATTCTGAGTAGACAGGGCTGGATGTGCGCATACGACCCGAGGACCACACTTTTCTGCACATCACGTTTTTATGAGTTTGAATGGACATGAACATTGATACGTCGATTTTATTATGGTGATAATTATCAGGATGTTACCTTGAATTATTTTTACGTACGCATATTATGGTCGTGTCGCCAAGTTTAAACGGCAATATTTTACTTGTCAGATATTTTAAAACCGCAGCATTTTATCAGGCGATTGGTTACAATTATTTTTAAAAGGCATATTTTTCAGCAGTCCTGCATTAATGCATTTAAATGGGATTTTCGTGTATTAGTTTTAAAAAAATTAAAAATTTCTAATAGTTTTTTAAATTAGTAGACATCACAGTTGGTATCATAGCAATGGTCCTGTATAGGGTTGTGCCACCGCCAGCTTCTGCAGCTTAGTCTTCAAGCCTCAAGTCTGTAAGCTTTAAATGTTTAAATATTTTGCTACTATCACCTGCATGATTACCTGATATATGTTTTTCGGTGATTTACGATTCATGTTTAGCTACTTTCATGGTTAAATGTTTTAAAAACTAGATTAAATTGCATTATTGGTTATATTTAGAATCTGGACTATATTCAGATATTATGCTTCCAGACGAGCCCCCAGTGCAGATTGTCAGGATTATATTCCTGGAGGCGGCAGAGGCCCTCCACCACCACCGCCGATGGATGCAGCTACCAGTGTACTGGAGGGTATGGCTAGACTTATGGAGCAGGCCCAGCAGGCACAACAGGCACCCCGACCGCAAGCTGATGTTTATGAGCAGTTTAGACGACTCAACCCGAAGGAGTTCGGGGGTACCACTGATCCATTCTTGGCAGATGGATGGATTCGATCGTTGGAGCTGCACTATGAGTATCTGCAGATGAGAGATGGCGACCGTGTCAGGTGCGCCATATATATGTTGAGGGATGATGCATCCCTATGGTGGGAGGGAGTCGCTCATGCAGTAGACTTGGCTACTTTCACGTGAGATAGGTTCAAGGAGATGTTTTATGACAAGTATTTCCCAGCTGATGTTAGGGATCGCTTGACGAGGAAGTTTATGGGTCTCCGATAGGGGGACTCGACTGTGGCGGAGTTCATCCGCAAGTTTGACAGGAGCTGTCATTTTTTTCCCTCTCATCGCTAGAGATGCCACCCAGAAGCATAGGCATTTCATGGATGGGCTGAGGTCGAATTTGCGCCGAGACGTGATGTTTATGAGACTGGCTAGTTATGATGAGGCGACTGGGTGTGCTTTTCAGGCAGAGCAGGCCCTAAGAGACATAGACTTCGAGATGCAAAGGAAGTGGAACCAGGCCCAATCCAGTTCCCAACCGCAAAAGAAGCAGTATATAGGGCCGCCGAGACAGCAGGGGCAACAGAAGCCCCAGGGTCAGTTCAGGGGGCTAGGACTGCAGCGGCCACCTCATGCACCAGGGGTCCCAAGCCGGAGAGAGGACCGACGTGCAAACAGTTCAACAAAATTCACTATGGTAAATGCATTTGGGCCCTTCATATGCTTCGTATGCAAACAGGAGGGGCACAAGGCGGCTGATTGTCCTCAGAACAAGAGCCCCACTACTGGCAGGGCATATGTGATGCATGCCAGGAGGGTGAGGCTGAGGCGGAGCCAGATTCTACGTTGATCACTGGCAACCCTTATGTCGAAGATTTTAATTTATCGCTTAATTGCATGGGTTATATGTTTGCTATGAGAATTAACTTGTGGGATTGATAACATAGAGTAAATTAGGACGCATGCTTTATCCAGTTGGCTTTAAGGATTTACTTGCATGATTTGAGAAATTTAAGGACCTGAGTGTAATAACTGATAATACGAGGACCCTAATTGCAAAAAAAAAAACGAGATTTTTAGGGGACTATTTTCGATGTTTCTAAAAAATTGTAGAGATTTAATTTTAGGTTCGAGAATCTTACGGATTATAAGGGGACTAAATTCGAAAGTCAAATTGCAAATTTTGAAAATTTTCATAGGTCCAAAATGTAATGTTCGAAACTCTAAGGGCTAATTTTGAAATTTTTGAAGCTTAATTTTTCCATTTTTGAAGAATATTTGGGTTAAATCGATGAATTTTGGGGAGTACTTTGGATTAATTCAGTGATTTTTCGAGGATTTTGGGATAATTACTGGTAAGAAATTTCTTAAGTTTCAACGCGATCAGATTTGATGGTATGTTTTGTCGCAGCAAGGATATATATGTCAGGTGTAGCCACGCAAGCATTGCTAGATTCAAGAGCTACACATTGGTTTATATCTGAATCGTTTGTCCAGCGACTAGAAATCATACCAGTGGCGATGAATTCAGGATTCAGGGTATCGATTCCATCTGGGGATCTGATGTTCCCTTCTCAGATAGTAAGAGGATTGGAACTTCGGTTGTAGAGGTATGCAGTACAGACAGATTTGATTGTGCTACCGTTGCCAGAGTTTGCTATTATTCTGGTTATGGACTGGCTTTCGTCGAACAGAGCTATCATAGACTTCCGACATAGATCAATATCTGTCCGATCGCCCAGCGGTAAGCCGTTTATTTTTGAGGTAGCCATACACCAGCAGATGCCGCACATCATTTCCTGCATGTGTGGCAAGGAAGCTCATGAAAAGAGGCTGCCAAGCGTTTTTGGCCAGTCTAGTATCAGTGACAGAGCCAGTCAGTCAGATGCTCGAGGACGTTGATGTAGTCAGAGAAGTTTCCCAGTGTTTTCCCTAACGATGTTTCAGGCATCCAGCAGACAGAGAGGTGGACTTCTCTATCAAGCTCATGCCAGGTAACGTCCTTATCTCTAAGACACCCTTTCATCTAGCACCTACCGAGATGAAAGAACTGAAAGACCAGATATAGGATTTGCTAGATAAAGGATTCATTCACCCTACAGTTTCTCCATGGGGTGCACCGATACTGTTCGTTAAAAAGAATAATGGTAGCATGAGGCTTTGCATTGACTACCAAGAGCTGAATAGGGTCACAGTCAAGAACAAGTATCCATTGCCGAGGATCGAGGATTTTTTTGATCAGCTTCAGGGAGTATCAGTGTTATCAAAGATAGATCTTCGATCCGGATACCATCAACTGAAGGTGAGAGAGTCTGATTTGATGAACGCGTCAGTGATCTTAATGGATCTCATGAATCGCGTGTTTCAGCCATATTTGGATCAGTTCGTCATAGTTTTCATTGACGATATTCTGATCTATTCGAGGAGTAGAGAGGAGCATAGCCAGCATTTGAGGATCGTACTGCAGACTCTACAAGACAGACGGTTGTATGCCAAGTTCAGTAAGTGCGAGTTCTAGCTTGACAGAGTGGCATTCTTGGGCCACATTGTCTCTCAGGATGGTATTGAGGTGGAACCTAGTAAGATCGAGGCAGTCAGAGATTGGACAGTGCCTAGGAGCGTGACAGAGAACCGTAGCTTCTTGAGATTGGTTGGATACTACAGGAAATTCATTTAGGGCTTCTCTTTTATTGTGACGCCTATGACCGCCTTGTAAAAGAAGAATTCCAAGTTTAATTGGGGATCTGTGTGCCAGGAGAGCTTTGACCGGTTGAAGCAAGCATTGACCACGGCACCAGTTTTAGCAATGCCATCATGGCAGGGAGAGTTTGTGGTTTACACAGATGCTTAGAAGCTCGGTTTGGACGCGGTTCTGATGCAGCATAACAGAGTTATAGCCTACGTGTCCAGACAGCTGAAGGTCCGTGAGAAGAATTATTTGACTCATGACCTCGAGCTAGCAGCAGTGGTATTTGTCCTAAAGATTTGGAGACGTTATCTGTATGGGGAGAAGTGCAGGATTTTCACTGATCACAAGAGTCTGAAGTACTTCTTCAGACAGAAAAAGCTGAACATGAGTCATCTGATCCAATGTTCTCTTCAACAAAATATTCATGAAGTTTCCATTATCAATAAATATCATTGCCACGTCGTAATTGGCAATGGTGGTCATCACCAAGAATGCATCATTATGTGGAGCCACAACTGCCTCGGATGTCTTCCGGCCCAAAACTGATTATGAGATCTTGTGGTAAGTCTGCATCCCCACATATCGCAAAGTTCTCCAACCTTCTTCCGTGTGATTTCCGAGCTCGCCCGAAGTCCCCATCGGTAGCACCTCCCGAGATCATATGAATCATTCCTCTCGTAGGAGAGTTGTCATCGTTCATTCTCCTCCTTGGATCGGCAGGCTCTTGAGGCATCTTGACCCTGCCACTCCTTTCTCGGCTCTACTATCCTATGGTTTTTATCCTGGGAGGGCCCTTACCTCGCCTAAGGGACAGGCGAGACATTGGGCGACTCCTGGATGAGGATCCCTCTTGTCTATCGGGAGGAGGCAATCTAGCATCATTTTCAACCCACTGCACTTTTTCCCACCTTCCTTCTGTCTCTATAACCTTATCTCGATTCCTATTCAAAGGTACGTGGGAGGAGAATTGTCCTTTACCTCTAGCTTTATCCTCTTCTCTTTCACCCACACCTCTCTTCCTATCTCCTCCCTCCGCTCTCTCAACGATACTTCCCTCAGGTCGCTGTTCCATCCTCTTGTGCCATTGTGCATCCTCCATATTCACGCACTTTTCTGCACGAGCTAAAAGATCATCATAGCTCAACGGAGGTTTCTTGACTAGTGATTCGAAGAATTCTCCTCCTCTCAATCCTTGGGTAAAGGCACTGATCATAATATCAGGAGTAGCTGCTGGTATCTCCAGCGCTATATTATTGGAACGCTGGATAAACTCTCGCAAAGTTTCCGTTTCATGTTTCTTCATCACGAACATGCTTAGATAATTTTGTTGATACCTCTTGCTGCTAGAAAATCGGTGCAAGAAAGCTTTGGAAAAATCCTCGAAAGACCGTATGGAGTTGGGTCGTAGCGTATTAAACCATTGTTGTGCTGATCTCACCAACCTCTCAGACACACCCTGCACCTAACTTTATCTGAGTACTGATGCAACAAAGCCGCATTCTCAGATCTCCCAAGTTTTCTTCTTGGTCAGTACGTCCGTCGTACTCTCCCCACGCTTGATTGTCGAAAACTTTAGGGAAGCCCTTCTTCCAAAATGGCGGGGAAAAAATGACTCTCTCTCTTGGTCACTGGAGCCCTGTTTCCCAACTGTTGCCTGAACATTCATATCTCCTTCTACATCTCTCCCATCTCAGGATTCTCCCCACTTAGGAGGGGCTGTGTCTCTTCAATTGTGCTCTGATGGCCCTCGGAATTCTCCTCTTGTTCCTGGCGAGTGGCCTGTTCTTCGGCAAACATAGACTTTTGTTTTCTCTTCTTGGTCTCGTTTACTATCTTGTTAATGAATTGGCCTAACTGTTCCAGGATCAGGTTCCCCACAATCTCATTAGGATGAGGTTGTTCAGCTCTCGTCTCACGACGTTGTTCGGCTCTCATCTCATGACGAGGTTGTTCGGCTCAAGTCTCAGGTCGAGGTTGCTCATATCTTGTCTCAGGATAAGATTGTTCGGGTCTCGTCTGAGGACGTAACGATGCTGAGTTAGTTTTTCTGCTTCCTCTTTGGCCTACCATCTCTACGTCTCAGCTCAAGTCTTTCCCACAGACGGCGCCAAGTGATACTCACTGAAAATTTATGGTTCGGTTCCGGTAGGTGATACTTGTTCAAATGCAGACGTCGAATTTATTCTGGGCCTGAAATCACGAAAGAGACTGTTAGAAAGGGACCGAGAGGGTGTCTCGGTGTAGCCCCTCCGACGCTCAAGTCAGATACTGCAAGTAGAACAAGGGAGCAGCTAAGGGTGCTCGTAAAAGTCAATATAGTGAATGAATATTAAAACTCTCAAACCTGATATTTATAGTAGAATACATGAGTTCAATCATGAGCCTTCTACCTTGGCTATGGATGAGCCGCGAGTCCAAAATCCGATTTGAGCCTGATCTTCATGGGCCTATTCGTGGGATATAAAATATGTATAGAGATAAATTTAGAAAATTAAGAGATCGATAGAGATAGATGGAGGGACAGAAGATGAGAAGAGAGGTGGGTGAGGTGAGAGAAAAAAAAGAACTTGTGTATGAGTTATAAGTTTAATAGTCTATCCAAATCTTGGGGTTGAACCAAAGATAAATTTTGACAATTTATATTGTACCTTAGATTTTAATGTTTGTATGTTAATTAATTCAATAGAGTTATTAAAGCCTATTAAAAATTTGGGCACATCTACACATTCATTTAGTTTTTAAAAGTAAATATTAATACTAATTCACTTTTTAAAACTCCATAAAAATCAATTTGAATAACACGAGACTTTTAAAAAATTATTTAAAAATTTTATTTAAATGTCTCAAAACTTTTAAAATCAACAAAAAAAATCATTAAATTTCCTACATTAATACGTCCCCCATCAGTCCTATTTTATTTCATGTATCAAACATTAATTCATATTATAAATGAATTTTAATTTTTAAAATGCAGAAAAAATGTTACTCTGCCACTGTTCCGCGAACTCAACCAGATTGCTGGTTCAAGATTCCTCATCTCCATCGTTAATTGCTGGCCAAAGATTTCCTAGCAAAGCAATCCAATTCACTCTCTCCTCGTTCTCTCCTCCCACGATCAGTTTCTCCACCAAATCGTGCATCAATATGATGGATTCTGTTCCCAAATCTCAGGAGCCCAGGTTTGAATTCCTCACCAAGAAGCCTTATCTGCCGCCGTCGTGGGCATCACACCTCAATTCCATTCCTTCTCACGTCTTTTCACTCGGTCACGTACGTGTATATGCATTCATATTTTTTATTTTTGTGTCATCTATTTTGATTTTGGCTTGTTTGACTTGATGGTCGAGTGTTTTGAATGGCTTGTATATGTTTTTTTTAATGGTTTTTCTAGTTTCCAACTCCAATTCACCAGTGGAAGCTTCCTAATTTGCCCAAGAATACCGAGGTTTATATCAAGGTAAAAAAGATTCTTTATTGATTATCCTAACAGTAGCTGTGTCTAAAGGTCTTTGAATTGGGTACAACTGCAAGATGCTTGTCATCGTTCCTCCCCTTGTTCTTTTACATTTCATTATTTCTAAGGCCTTGGTTCCTGGTCCACTTGCATTTTCAAGACATAATGAATTTGCAGAGGTTCCAACGCCAAAATGCCTCAATGACTTTGGTACTATTTATAATGTACTTAGCCATAACTTCTGGAAATTTGAAACAAGGAACGGATATGTAGTTTTTTGTGTCGAGCATGAAGGTTGTCTGTTGGATCTCGGTTTTCTCGTGCCCCAAACGCAGCGGAAGTTTAAAATTTTTATTTTATTTTGACAATCAAAATACGTTTATGTTTGGGCACTCGTATGGTTTATAGAATCAACATGGTTTATAGAATCAACATTCAAAGGGTATAGGAATTTTATACCTTTGGTGAATAGATCACGTGGCTCCAACTAATCCGGTATAAACGGATTAGCTCTTGATGGATCCCTACGAACTTTCTTCGATGAACTTCTTGTTAGATCCTTCTATCAAGTCCACGACTAGATCGCTTGATCTTCTTCCAAATTGCACTAGAGAATATGAAAGATATTTTACGTAGGAGATTAAAATATGAGAAGCAGCTCAACCCTCTTTGCAAAAGGAAGTGGTCGAAAATTCTTGAGGTGGAGGAGATGCAATTTTCGAAAATTGCTATGATTATCTTCTAGGGTTTAGCTCATCAACCATTATTTATAATAAGTTATTACCTAATTACCATAAAATAATATATGAGCTTTTTAATTAACATTAATGAGCTTGATTAATTAATTGGGCTTGTCCAACTAGTTTAATTAATTAATCATAGTCCATTAAGAACTTTAATTATTTAGTATGTTGGACTTGTACTCCTACAAGCCCATTAAACATACTTCCCACCCATTTTAATTTAATATTTAGTAAACTCAACTTTTGAGTTTAATAAATTAAATCAATTATAAATTCAACATTTGAATTTATTAATTAAATTATAAATTCAACTACTTGGATTTTATCACCTCCAAAATTTAATATTTAATAAACCCAACTTTTGAGTTTAATAAATTGAATTATCAAATTTTATAAATTCAACTCCTTGAATTTATCCTCTCAAAATTTAATTATCATAAATTCAACTCCTTGAATTTACTACATAATATAAATTCAACTTTTGAATTTATTCTCTCAACAGGAACAAATGATCCAGTACTTGTGTGACCCTCAATGGTTCAAGGATACAGCTAGCCGTGAGTTCACAACTCCTTGTGATTTAGGACATAATCATTTATGCGGGCTTACCCTTATTTGTCCCATTCTATGTATCAACAATTGATCATGAGAATGTCAGAAATCATATTTCTGATTAAACCCATTAGATCATGGTAAGAGCGTCTAGTAGCATCGCCCCATGATCTCCTAGATATCACTGATAGTGCCTGCAAGAACCAGTCGATTATGATTAACGTTTAGTACTGTCCCTTTATCTCATATATCCCGATCGAATCTGCAACCATTGGTTCATCGAGGGTTGCATATTAATTCGATCACTATGTGATAACTATAATAGTGGCATCGCGTGTACTATTGGAGAACTCCTTCTCCAATGTACATCTCATACTTTGGCCAGAGATTCCATGCACTATTATTATATCAGATCACATAGGATATCCACACCTGTAGGTGAGCGGTGAATCCCCGACTACAATGCACTGACTCCTATATGTGTCGCAATTATACCCAACCTCGCCACCTGATGACTCTCCTGGAGCCGGTAAACGAGTCAAAGCATAGCCCTAGCATATAGAGCCTCAGTGTTGTCCCGGGACGTAAGGACTAATGGTGTACAATCATAACCACGGACTTATCCTCTCGATGAATGATAACCACTTGGAAAGTTCGAGGGAGGGATGTTCGGTATAATCATCATATGACTATCCATCTGCATGGTTGGACATCTCTATGCCCTTACCAAGAAACGCAGTACACAACCTCACAGATGCTAGTCTCGAGCTCAAGCGACCTTTATCCATGTTTTAGGCAGGCTGAATCGACTAGAAACGAATTTAGATCATACAGTATTTACAAACGAGTTTCAACATCGAATTACGATTCATTTGTATTAAAGTATAATCAAGGTCTTTATCTATGTTTGATAACATGAGTATACAGATAAATAAATAACAAACCATGAAATAATGAATTATATTAAAATAAAGATTGTTAATTACAACTGAGTCAATAAAATCTCTAGCCAACAGTTGGCTTGCAGGACATCTACTCTAACAATCTTCCACTTGCCCTAGAGCCAACTTCCCATAAACTTTAATCCCATTGCTTCGCGATGCTTTTCAAACAATGGTCTTGGCAAGGGCTTTTAAGTGGATCAACAACATTTTCTGCAGAGGGGACTCTTTCGACTGATATATCTCCTCTTCCCACAATCTCCCGGATGATGTGGAATTTTCTCAGTACATGTTTGGATCGCTGATGAGACCTTTGTTCCTTTGCTTGCGCAACGGCACCAGTGTTGTCGCAGTACACCGGGACTAGATCAACTCCATTAGGAATAACGCCCAACTCTTGGACAAAATTCCTCATCCAAACCGCCTCTTTGGCTGCAGCAGATGCAGCAATGTACTCAGCTTCAGTGGTGGAATCCGCAACGGTGTCTTGCTTGGAATTTTTCCAAGAGACAGCCGCACCATTAAGCATAAATACAAAACCAGAGGTCGATTTCGAATCATCTATATCACATTGGAAGCTAGAATCAGTGTAGCCTTCCAATTTTAATTCTCCACCCCCATAGACCATGAACAAGTTCTTAGTCCTTCTCAAGTACTTAAGAATATCTTTCACGGCCTTCCAATGTAGCGGACCAGGGTTCGCCTGATATCTGCTTGTAACACTCAGAGCATAAGCAACATCGGGACGTGTCGATATCATACCATACATGATACTACCAATGGCTGACGCATATGGAATACGTGTCATCATCTCTATCTCTTCACCAGTTTTGGGACACATAGCTTTAGATAGAGTAAAATCATGACACATTGGTAAGTATCCTCTCTTGGACTCTTCCATAGAGAATCACTTTATAATGGTATCGATATAGGTGGCTTGGGTGAGCCCCAACATCCTTTTTGATCTATCTCTATAGATTTGTATTCCCAATACATAGGATGCTTCACCCATGTCTTTCATGGAGAATTTACTTGCTAACCATACTTTAGTTGATTGCAATAATCTTACATCATTCCCAATGAGCAGGATATCATCAACATAAAGTGCTAGGAATGTCACTGCACTCCCACTAACTTTCTTGTGCACACACAGTTCTTCAGGATTCTTAGCCAAACCAAACTCTTTGATAGTGCTATCAAATCTGAGGTTCCAACTCCTTGATGCCTGTTTGAGACCATATATTGATATCTGAAGTTTGCATACCTTATGCTCACTCCTACTGATGTGTATCCCTCAGGTTGAGACATATAAATTTCTTCTTTGATGTCTCCATTGAGAATGCAGTCTTTACATCCATTTGCCATATCTCATAGTCATACCATGCTGCTATGGCTAGTAGTATTCTAACGGACTTAAACATAGCAACTGGTGAAAAAGTTTCCTCATAGTCAATTCCTTGCCTTTGAGTATAATCTTTTGCAACCAGTCTTGCTTTGAAGGTCACTACCTTCCCATCCGCCCCAAGCTTTCTTTTGTAGATCCATTTGCATCCTATGGGAACGATTCCCTCAGGTGGATCCACCAATGTTCAGACTTGGTTTGAATACATAGAGTCCATTTTAGACTGCATGGCTTCAAGCCATTTGGTTGAATCAGTATAAGATATTGCTTCTTTGAAATTCATTGGATCACATCCAACACAATGCTCATCACGGCTTTGTTCATGAAGAAGCGTATATCTTATAGGTGGTCTAATAATCCTAACAGACCTTCTAGGAGCTTGTACTTCAACTACTGGTTCTTGGGAAATGGGTTCAACTTCTATAGTTGAGGGAGTATCTTGAATTTCTTCAAGTTCTATCATCTTGCTTTTCTATCTAATAGAAATTCCTTTTCCAAAAAGGTGGCATTTCTTGAAACAAGCACTTTTGCTTCATTGGGATGATAGAAATAATATCTAACAGAATTCTTTGGATATCCTACAAAGTAGCACAAAGTGGATCTACTATCCAATTTGTCTCCCAATGTCTGCTTCACGTAAGCAGGATATCCCCATATTCTCATGTAAGAATATTTGGGAGTTTTTCCCATCCATATCTCATATGGCGTTTTATCCACTTCTTTAGTATGGACATTATTCAACAACATTGCTGCAGTTTCAAGCGCAAAGCCCCAAAACGATGTAGGCAATTCAGTGAATCCCATCATGGATCGAACCATGTCCATCAAGGTTCGATTTCAACGTTCAGAAACACCATTCAATTGTGGTGTTGCTGGTGGAGTCCACTGTGAGAGAATCCCATTCTCTTTTAGATAACCCAAAAATTCAGCACTTAAGTATTCTCCACCTCGATCAGATCGAAGTGCCTTAATACTTCTTTCCAGCTGATTTTCTACTTCAGATATGAACTCTTTGAATTTTCAAATGCTTCAGATTTGTGTTTCATCAAATAAACGTACCCATACCTCGAATGATCATCAGTAAAAGTAATGAAGTAGGAATGCCCAAATTTTGTGCTAACACTTAGTGGGCCACAAACGTCCATGTGGATCAAATCCAGTAGACCATGCGCACGTTCCACATTTCCATTGAATGGAATTTTAGTCATTTTTCCTTTTAGACAGGACTCACAAGTTGGTAGAGAATTTATGTATGACAAATCAAACATGCCTTCTCCCACTAGCTTGTGCATCCTTCTTTGGGAAATATGACATAGTCTAGCGTGCCATATTTGTGCGGGTTTGGGGTTTTCTATTTTTCTTTTGTTTGTTGTTGTTTTCGTATGCGTTTGGATATTGTTTAACGGAATATCTTTTAATTTTTAAGTTATAGAGATCGTTTGTTAATTCTCCAGTTCCAATCAAACATTCATTCTTGTATAAATTGCAAACGCCTTTAGCAAAAACACAAGAATAACCATCCATATCAAGCATAGAAATAGAAATAATGTTTTTAACCAATTCAGAAACAAATAAAACGTCTCTCAAAAACAACTTAAAATTATTGTCCAAAAATAAAGTAACGTCTCCAATGGCAGTGGCAGCAACTCTTGCTCCATTTCCTAGTCTTAGAAAGGTCTCACCATCTCTAAGCCTCTTGCTTCTTCCCATCACCTGCAAATCATTGCATAGATGAGAACCACATCCGGTATCCAATACCCAAGAAGAGGAATTAATAGAAACATTAACTTCAATATAAAACATACCATGGCCAGAACGCTTCTGGGCTAGATACTCCTCGCAATTACGCCTCCAATGTCCAGGCTTGTTGCAGTGGAAACAGACTTGTTCTGACTTCTCAGGCTTTGTCGGCCCCGGATTAGGTTTCTTGTATGGCTTCTTGTTGGGCTTGTTCTTCTTTGGAGGGGCAGAACGCTTCTTGCCTTTATTTGGGGCTCTCTTTTTCGTACCGTACAAAGAACCCACTAGAAGAACAGGCTTTTCCTTTTTAATTGTGGTCTCATAATTAGTAAGAATATTGACCAACTCTTCAAGGGTGGCCTCAAGCTTGTTCATATTAAAATTAACCACAAATCCATCGAATGAGGCAGGCAAAGACAACAGAAGAATATCAGTCGAGAGCTCACTAGGAATAACCACGTCGAGTCCCACCAACTTCTCAATGAGCCCAATCATCCTAACACCATGCTCATGGACCGAAGTCCCCTCTCGCAAGCGTGTAGTCATGAGTTCTTTAACAGTAGCATGTCTTTCTGAACGAGTTTGTACAGCATACAATTCTTTCAGATGAAGGTGAATGTCAGCAGCATTCACCGCCTCCTCGAACCTCCTCTGAAGTTCATTCGACATAGAAGCCAACATGTAGCTCTTAGCTTGAAGATCATGGTCCCATTGTTTCTCAAGCTTAGCTAATTCAGTCCTACTGTTATCAGGAGCCGCCTCATTTGGTGGCTTCTTATCAAGCACATACGCAATCCTTTCGGAGTTCAGAACAATCTTTAAATTTCGAAACCAGTCATGATAGTTAGGGCCAGTCAATTTGTTTTGATCGAGAATGATTGAAAGCGGGTTACGAGCAGACATCGTAAATATACTGAAAATGAAAACAGATAATGGTTACTGATAATTTTAAAATAATTCTAAGATATAAAATATGATTTCATTTTATAAATTTCCCTCCCACTATTTTGACATTTCCATCACCCTCTGATGAAAAAGGGAAATCGTATTTCCTTAGTAGGCACGTAGAGTCCAATTAGCCAATTATAATCCCGAATAATATCAGCCAATTATAATTTCTAAAAGGTAGAATCCAATTGCATCCCAATGCAACCTCCGCGTGTTTTGCCTCACGTTTAATAAGGACCCAATAATATAACGCCGTTTATTTTCAGGTGTCAAACCAACCCATCTATATTGAATTGTAGTGGATGGTCGCCATGAGTTACCCCAATAATATTAGCCGAAGTCATGGGAGTTCCACTCAATTCACATCATATGTCCGGTAGAAGTCACAGCTTTCCGGCGCACAGGCCTCCCCAATAATATGAGCCAGACACTGTCCGCGGGTAGCGATAAACATGCAACCACGGTTGATGGAAGACAAGGAAAAATTAAACTCTTTTAATTTTTACTTTTTCGGTTTGATATAAATTTTGAATCTTATTCAAAACGAGGGATTTTAATTTTAAAATTGTCTCATCATTTTAATTTAAAAATCGCGTGCCATGAGTTTGTATGTTTGCCAGATTCATGCAACTATATTATTTAATAATATGCATACATGCATATTACTATATATCGCAAATATCATAATATGACATTCAACAACAAATAAGGATGATCGATTGCCAACACTATTAGATCCATGTGAGCCATACATGGATCCAGGTCCAAAACCTAGGTGAATGCAGAGATGCAAATACAACTATTACAAGAGATTTCAATATTTTACATGTCTTCATCTCGTTCATCGGGCCCACCATCTTCCAGTCTTGATCTCCCACTATTTCTAATAATTACATTTAAATAGCCATGACACATAAGGGATACATCTAATGGGGTGGGAACGGGTCATAAACCAGGCCAATTTTAATAATATCAAATATTAAAAACCGAATAAAACAGTAAAATATCCTAACATACACCTAACACATTGGTCAAGGCCCTCGATCATCCTTCATGCATTTAATATCAAATATTAACATCAATTTAATTAATTGATAAATCATATATCTAATAATTTTATCACTAACCACCACAATTATTAAAAAATTTAATAAATTAAATAAACATCTTTATTTAATTTTCAATTAAATCAATAATAATTGATTTCTTGTAAAACTCAATTACCATAAATAAATAAAATCATATTCTAATTATTTATTTTACAAGAAAATTTTTAATTTTCCAAAAATTAATTTTCCAAAATAAAAATTGAACTAATTTTCAAAAATATCAGTTTTGCCCAAAAATTTGAAAAATCAGAAAATTGCACACTAGGTCCAATTAATTCAAGCCCGTCATACAACACGCTTCCCGAGACCCTCCCGGGCAGCCGCCCCCGCTGCCCGAACGTTTCGGGCAGTGGCAGGCCTTCTGTGCGCGCGGCGCCGCGCAGCACGCCGTGCAGGGCGGCGCACAGCGTGCGGACGTTCCGCGCACGCTGCGCGTTTCTGCGCGCTGCACGCGCAGCCCTGCGCACGGTCTGCCCGGAACAGTTCCGGGCAGATCCAAAAATTTTTTTTGTTCCGGGCAAATTCGAAATTTTTTTTTGTTTCTGGGAAAAAAAATTTTAATAGTGCTATAATTTTCTTAAAAATTTTCTTGTGTGGTTAGAAATAAATTATTCAATATCAAACCATACGATTTAGAAAAATCTTGCCTCTGATACCACTATTGGATCTCGGTTTTCTCGTGCCCCAAATGCAGCGGAAGTTTAAAATTTTTTATTTTATTTTGACAATCAAAATACGATTATGTTTGGGCACTTGTATGGTTTATAGAATCAACATTCAAAGGGCATAAGAATTTTATACCTTTGGTGAATAGATCACGTGACTCCAACTAATCCGGTATAAACAGATTAGCTCTTGATGGATCCCTGCGAACTTTCTTTGATAAACTCCTTGTTAGATACTTCTATCAAGTCCACGACTAGATCGCTTGATCCTCTTCCAAATTGCACTAGAGAATATGAAAGATATTTTACGTAGGAGATTAAAATATGATAAGCGGCTCAACCCTCTTTGCAAAAGGAAGTGGCCGAAAATTCTTGAGGTGGAGGAGATGCAATTTTCGAAAATTGCTATGATTGTCTTCTAGGGTTTAGCTCATCAACCATTATTTATAATAAGTGATTACCTAATTACCATAAAATAATATATGGGCTTTTTAATTAACATTAATGAGCTTGATTAATTAATTGGGCTAGTCCAACTAGTTTAATTAATTAATCAAAGTCCATTAGGAACTTTAATTATTTAGTATGTTGGACTTGTACTCCTACAAGCCATTAAACATACTTCCCACCAATTTTAATTTAATATTTAGTAAACTCAACTTTTGAGTTTAATAAATTAAATCAATTATAAATTCAACATTTGAATTTATTAATTAAATTATAAATTCAACTACTTGAATTTTATTACCTCCAAAATTTAATATTTAATGAACCCAACTTTTGAGTTTAATAAATTGAATTATCAAATTTTATAAATTCAACTCCTTGAATTTATCCTCTCAAAATTTAATTATCATAAATTCAACTCCTTGAATTTACTATATAATATAAATTCAACTTTTGAATTTATTCTCTCAATGGGAACAAATGATCCAGTACTTGTGTGACCCTCAATGGTTCAGGGATACAGCTAGCCGTGGGTTTACAACTCCTTGTGATTTAGGACATAATCCTTTATGCGGGCTTACCCTTATTTGCCCCATTCTATGTATCAACAATTGATCATGAGAATGTCAGAAATCATATTTCTGATTAAACCCATCGGATCATTGTAAGAGCGTCTAGTAGTATCGCCCTATGATCCCTAGGTATCACTGATAGGGCCTGCAATAACCAGTCGATTATGATTAACGTACAGTACGGTCCCTTCATCTCATATATCCCAATCGAATCTGCAACCATTGGTTCATCGAGGGTTACATATTAATTCGATCACTATGTGATAACTATAATAGTGGCATCGCATGTACTATTGGAGAACTCCTTCTCCAATGTACATCTCATACTCTGGCCAGAGATTCCATGCACTATTATTACATCAGATCACATAGGATATCCACACCCGTAGGTGAGCGGTAAATTCTCAAATACAATGCACTGGCTCCTACATAGTTGTCAATCGCGCGTAGCGCCCTGTAGCGCAGAGGTTGCCCGTGGCTATAGCGCATAGCGAGGGCTATTTGAAAGTAAAGCGCCACAAGCATATAAATATATAATATTAGCATATACTAACATCAATTTAATCTTTCATTGTTAAATAACAAAATATATAAGTTCAAATAATATAAAACCTCAATTCTAAAACTAGAAAAACATAATTTAAAATTAATCTTCATCTTCTTCATCAAGATCGAGACCATATTCTTAATTTGAAATTGCATAACGTTCGGCGTCATTCTCTTCTTCACTTTCTTCATCAAAGTCAAATTCATCATCATCTATAAAATAAGTGTGGAAGATGTTTCTATTGGCCTTTTCCCTCTAGACTTAGATGTGGCCGCCTTCGAGCTTCCTGTAGATGTAGGGGTCGCCTTCGAGGCCCCTTTGGATTTCCTCAACGTATAAGGAGCTTCATCTACTCCAACAACATCTGCAACATCTTGCCAAGTCAAATCATCACCATCATGAACAAAGTCAGGCTCATAATCCTCCAGTCTCCCTAGCAGCCATTCATTGCCATCATCCACTTCAGTCAATATGATAGGATGATGGTATCACGACTATCGTATCTACGCCTCAGAGCTCTGTTGTATTTTATGAACACCAAATCATTCAATCGTTTTTGCTCCAATCTATTCCTTTTCTTGGAATGAAGCTGCATTTATTTATATATGTTTATCAAGGCACGTGACACGAGAACAAATTCTTGAAACTTCACAGTAATAGAAAATAAAAATTGTAATATGATAAAAACTTACATGTTCAAACACACTCCAATTGCGCTCGCAACCAGAGGAGCTACAAGTGAGACTGAGTATCTTTTGGGCAAGTTTTTGCAACTTTGGTGTCGAAGCTCCATATGAGTTCCACCATGCAACTAGTTAATAAAAATAGTTATATTAATATTTCTAATTGAATTTATTTCAAAAAAATAAGGAAAAACTTGATTTTCATACTTGGTGATACAACATTTCTCATTTCGATTGCAACTTCTTTCCCAAAAAGAACTTCGGCTTGTTTGTATTTTAACAACTCTGTGTGTATTTTTCTCTCCGTCTCAGCATCAAAAGTCAACCTACTGATTGCATTGTACAACCCCGTATCTACTTCCTCATCTTGTTCTATCTCAGAATTTGAGCAAAAGAACTGAGGGTTCAAGAAATAACCCGCTGCATGCAAATCTTGATGGAGTTGCAACTGCCACCTATTGTCGATTATCTCAAAAACCTCTTTGTACCTATCTTCGTTATTACCAAAGGCTTTTGCTATTTTCTCCTTAGCCCTATCTATGGCCTCGTATATATAACTCATGGCAGGCTTCTTCTCCCCATCCACCAACAAAGTACCTCCAATAATGGGCCACCAAATTTCATAGCATAAATGATAGAGTTCCAAAACGAAGGCATCAAAATAATTTTCTGTGCTTGCTTACCAGTCTGTTCCTTCGCAAATTTGCTTTTACTCCAATTTTCTGAAGTAAACATCTTTCTCAAATGTTGCTTATGCTGCTGAAAGCTTCTCATAGTCAAGAAAGCGGTGGCAAAACGAGTTTTAGCTGGCCTGATAAGGTCTCTTTGGCCAGTGAACTCTGTCATCATGTTCAACAACATAGTTCGGTTGTAAATATATCCGTTAACATTAATTGCCCGCTCAAGCGCCCTCTTCAAATCTGGCATTTTGAATATGTCCTCAAACATCAAATCCAAACAATGTGCTGCACACGGGGCCCAATACAAGTTTGGATATTTATCCATCAACTTCTTTCCTGTAAAGAACAAGAGAATAAAATGATAGTTAATGAAAATGAAACTAATCAACGAAAGTTAAAAGACATTGTAACTTAGTATATTAGATTTTCTAACCTGCATAAACATTATTTGATGCACTGTCGGTGACCACTTGAACAATATTATTCACCCCAACTTTTTGCACAAACTTGTAAAACAACTCAAACATCTTCTCACCCGTGTGAGAGTTGCTAGATGCATCAACTGATTCAATAAACATGCTGCCTTTTGGGGTATTCACCAAGAAATTGATAACTGATCTCCCCTTTCTATCTCTCCACCTTCAGCCATAAAAGTACAACCATTCTTCGCCATCTCCTCTTCATTTTGTTTCAAAATCAGCTTTGTATGGTTGATCTCCTCCTTTAAATGTGGTTCTCTCACCTCATTGTAACTAGGTGGTTTCATCCCAGGACCATATTGTCCAATTGCTTCGATCATTGGCTTCAAGCTGTCATATTTGACCGCATTGAATGCGATCCCTGCATCATACATCCACTTTGCAAATTTTTGAACTGCATCAGACCTCAACTTTTTCGGAACTTCATTAAATTGGGGTGCTTTACCTACCTTGATTCTTTGCGTCTAGCTTAAAGAAAGCATTTATAGGACCCAATGACCGTGGTTTTTTGGGCATTACCATCGACGAGTTGCCCGAGGAAGAAATAGATGCCGGCCGCTTTCCACGAGAGGATGGATCCCCGTGTGGATCAATATCATCTCTTTGCTCTTCTATATCAAAAACATCATCAAAGTGAGGCATGGAATCCATGACAGTTTTTTGGGCTAACTTTTCTTCAAAGTGATCTTTAATTTCTTGCCTTAACACATGCTGGGGCTTTTGGACAAGGTTTTGTATTTTTAAATCCTCCAGCAAGATGTTGTTTGAGCCTTGTTATACCACCCTTTGTAACTTTTTGGCAAAAGTTGCATAATATTCCATCAGAAATCTTGTCTAGATTAACCATCCTCCCATAGTTCCATCCAATATCTTTTTTTCTCATATCTTCTTGTAGGTTTTCCATCTTATAAACTCTGAAATTAAGAAAATAAATTGATTATACATTGAGGAAATCCAATAAGCAAATGACAGTAGCTAATATTCCAGAAATAAAATCATTCTGTTGTATAGATTATACATTGAGGAAATCCAATATTCCAATAAGCAAATGGCATTAACTAATATTTCAGAAATAGATTTCCTAAGCAAATGGCAGTAAGTATTCCAAAAATTGATATCCTAAGCAAATGACAGTAAGTAGTAAGTACTAAGGCAGTAACTAATATTTCAATAATAAAATGACATTAACATATTACCGAATATCCAAATGGCAATAATCAAATGTCCAAATGGCAGTAACATATTAGAGCAGTAACATATTACGGAAAGTCCAAATGGCAATAATCAAATGGCAGTAATCAAATGTCCAAATAATAAAAAATCAGAAAAAAAGGGAAAAAAGAGAGAAGAACAGAATATTACCGAAGTGCGGCGATGCAAAGCGGTGGACAGAAGTCCGACGGTCGGCGGTCGGTGGTCCGGCGGTCGGCGGTGCAAGGAAAGATTTCTTGCATCTGTTGTTGATGCTTGGAGAAGTGGAGAAGGGGAGAAGAGACACGTTTCTACTTGTAGGGTTGGGCAGAATGGGCTAAATATTTGAGCAAAATGGGCCTACAATTGGCAGTATAAAATGGGCCTAAAATTGGGTGAAAAAACTGGCCTGGCTTTTCTTCACGTAGCGCGCTATTTCATCGCTATAGCAATACCGAAAATCGCGCCTAAAGCGAGGATAGCGCTTGCTTTTGGAAAGTGGCTTGCGCGTAGCCCCCTGTAGCGCCCGGGCAGCGCTACTCCTCGCTACATGCTATAGCGAGCGCTACAAGCGCTATTGACAACTATGGGCTCCTATATGTGTCGCAACTATACCCAACCTCGCCACCTGATGACTCTCCTGGAGCCGGTTTCACTAGTGAAAGCATAGCCCTAGCATATAGAGTCTCAGTGTTGTCCCGGGTCGTAAGGACTAATGGTGTACAATCATAACCACGGACTTATCCTCTCGATAAATGATAACCACTTAGAAAATCCGAGGGAGGGATGTTCGGTATAATCATCATATGACTATATGTCCTTACCAAGAAACGTAGTACACAACATCACAGATGCTAGTCTCGAGCTCAAGCGACCTTTATCCATGTTTTAGGCGGCTGAATCGACTAGGAACGAATTTAGATCATACTGTATTTACAAACAAGTTTCAACATCGAATTACGATTCATTTGTATTAAAGTATAATCAAGGTCTTTATCTATGTTTGATAACATGGGTATACAGATAAAGAATAACAAACCATAAAATAATGAATTATATTAAAATAAAGATTGTTAATTACAACTGAGTCAATAAATCCCTAGCCAACAATTGGCTTGCAGGGCATCTACTCTAACAGTCCGCTTTCAACTTTTATTTCAAAGTTTTCTAAAGTCAAGAACTTTGATCAATTAGCTATGGAGGTTTTAAGCTCAATGGTCGAACAATTTTTACTTCTGGTGTTAAGAATTTGAAATTTGGAAACGCGTGGTGGTTGCATGAACAAACTGGTCAAAATCTCAAGGTTAATGCTGTGGAACTGATTTCTGAAGTTTAATAATAATATGCACAGACGGCTTCTTATGTGTCAGAATTCAGATCTTGTGACCAGTGCCTACTTTTTTTTATTATTGATTAACTATGACAATGAATCCAGTTTGTCACAGTCCCAACAGTTTTTTAGCCGTTGGATGATCGTGCAAACGCTAATTACACTCCACACACGTTTTCTGAACGACCTATACAAATAGATTTTTCTGTTAGATGTGCCAATAGGGGCATTGAACTGTTAAATGTGATTCCTCATGACATTAGATTTTATCAAAACCAATGTGGGAAATTTGCAACTCTGCAGCGTGATGATCTCTCAGGAATGCAACTAAGTGGTAACAAGGTAAGGAAACTTGAATTCTTGTTGGCAGATGCAGTGGCACAGGGTGCAGATTGTATCATAACTATTGGAGGTATACAAAGCAATCATTGCCGTGCCACTGCCGTAGCAGCCAAATATTTGAATCTTGATTGTTATCTGATACTGCGCACATCAAAGGTACTCAGTCATGCCATGCAATTGTTTTAGTCATTGTTAAGTTTTAATTTAATGCCATGATTTGCTGTTTATGTTAAATGTATAATCTTCTGATTTCCAGGTTCTCGTGGACAAAGATCCTGGATTGAGTGGAAACCTCTTGGTTGAACGTTTGGTTGGAGCACATATCGATCTTGTTTCGAAAGAAGAATATGCAGAAGTTGGGAGTGTAGTAGGTTTACCATATCAGTGCTTGCTTTCAGCATTTTTTTTTATTGCAGTTAAATGATTTATCATACTTTTCTTGGCTGATTAGAAATATTTAACTGTTGATTGTTAAATTTTTATTTGTATTGACAAGATTGGGGTGCCAGGGCTATGTGGTCAAAGAAATGTATTTATGAATGATGACAAGGGTCCTAATAAGGGATTTAACTGATCACATTTGATGTGTGAAGATTTAACTGTCACAACACTTCATCCTGTTCTTTACTTCCCCAATTCATTCTTTCTTTGAACCTTGCTGATGATTTGCTCTTGATAAGCTCAGGTTGAAAATCGAACTTTGGACCATTTCCAGTTGTGATATGATAACTAAGTAGTGGAATTGAGCCAGCAACTTGTCTGAATGCTTTCTTCGCTTTATTGATTTACCAATTGTTCAAATGTCCTTTTGTCGGCTTTCACAAGTCGTTTTGATATGTATTTTTTTTAATATCAGGCACTTACCAATGTATTAAAAGAAAAACTGTTGAATGAAGGGAGAAAACCATATGTGATACCTGTTGGAGGATCCAATTCATTAGGAACCTGGTAATGCTTGGCACTAAACGCGATCATTTTCCTTTTTTGCATTCTAAGGTCGGAAATTGTTTTTGGCATGGTGCATACAACTGACGTTGGTAAACATTCTATCTAAAAGTGAAAAATACTCACCATCTATCAGTGTGGCTGTTTTTTTTAAAAATTGAGGTCCTCAAGCTATTAATTTGACTCCCACAAAATTGATCGGCACAAATGACTTCTACATATTTGATTTCAATCAATGTTGTAAATGGCGGGAGGCAGTGGCGGCGCGGTCGGTGACCGCCTACCGTCTCGGGTGCCTCGGCGGTGCCCAGGCAGTTGATTTTTTTTAAATAATTTTTTGTAAATGATCATATATAATCATGCAATATAATCACAAATAATTATTATCTTTTATGCAAGATGTGTAATTAAATAATATTTAAAATAAAGAAGCTTCATATAATATAATTTCATCTAGATAATGTGCAAATAAATATATAGACTCCTCATCGGATGATTTAGGACATGCATCAACTTGTTCTACAATACCCGCAATATGGTGTTTCATCCTATAAACTCCTCCTTTAACAAGCCTCTTACACAACTTGCATGCGATCCAATCCCTTTTCTCTTTATTACACAACACCCCATATTCTCAAACAATATTATTAGACTTTGGCTTTAATTCCAACTCCGGTTGTTTATCCTTTTCTGCCATTAATCTTCAACAATAAATCAATAATAATAGGAGGAAAAAAACAAATTTGATTTTTAAAATCACAAAATCTGAAATATTATAAAAAAATATGTTAGATAATAAATATACAATGCCTAACCTAAATCTTCTTGCTATTGGCGGCGGCCAGTTTGTGTGGTGGGCTTAGTGGTTGATAGTGAGAAGGAGTGAGAACCAAAAGTTAAAATGAAGAAAGTGGGACGTGATTTAAATAACTAGGGTTTTAGTTTTAAAATTAGTTGATTTTGACTAGTTTTTTTAAAATTTGTTGATTACAAATTAAAAATGTTGACTGGGCACCTAGACCGCCTGCTCGCCGCCCTTGATCGTCTGCCTACCACCGTATATCTTGGACCGCCTAAAACAACTGTCTCATGCGTAGGCGCTGGCGCCTAGGCGGCTCTCGACTGCCCTTTAGAACACTAATTTCAATGAACTTTTTTTACTTTATTCATGAATGACTGCTTTACAACTTCAGTTCTGCTAGTTTATTTTATTTGTTCCCCGGTATGGCCACATTTTCAGTCCGTTACCTATAGTTTATAATGCTATCGACCAAAAAGATAGCTTTGTGTATAATATGCGGTTTTTAATCCCACATATGTATGGAAATGCTGGTCCTCTTCAGGTCCTTAAATATGTTCAAAAAGTTTAGGATGTTCAATCTTCTAGTCTGGGCCTTATGGAGCATGAAAGTGCAGAATGTTTGGTATACATTCTTTACCAATGTGGCTATTCACATAATACTTGAATTTTATGATAATTCTGCCCTTATACATGACTGGACTGCATAAAAAATTCTTGGGAAGGCAAAGGCCAAATATTTGGTGTAATATACATAAAATTGTCAGGCAAAACTAAGAAAACTATCGTTTTGGTTTGCAGGGGCTACATTGAAGCAATCAAAGAGATCAAAGAACAATGTGGGAAAGGGAATGGTGAAACAGTATTTGATGATATTGTTGTTGCATGTGGGAGGTCTTAATCTTCTCTTTAATTTGAAATTAAACGGCTATAATCTTGTGACTGAAGATGCATTATGTTGAATTTACTCTAATTGTGTGCTTTATGATGTGTGTTGCGAGTTCTCAGTTGACAATGGTTTTAAATTTTTTTGGTTCTTGATACTAGTTGCCGGTTGGTTTGACTAGTGTAAATTTTTTGGCTGTTTTTGAATGTAATAAATTAAATGATTTGACATCCATTTGATTGGGCACTCCAGTAAGACAAATATGTTTTAGACCCTTTTCAATAGTTGAGCTTCTTTCGAGGTTGTCAACTTCATTCACTATATGCATATGAGAAGTGCAGTTAGTTGGTAATAAACTTCTTCTCAGGAGGACTGCATAAATTATAATAATGTCGTCAGAATAACAACATAGAACACCAACGGGATTTTGAGTTACAGAAGAAACAAAAAATCCATGCAGTAGGGCACCTACGAATATTGTAAATTTTGGATAATAAACCTTAGGACTGAATCATATCAATTACCATGATCATAAAAAGTCCTGGAGCAACCATTAATTAGGTGATTGCATAAGGTAATGTCTCACTTTCAGTGTGCTGATTCAAAATTTTATTTGCTAACGCTTCTGACTTTGCTGCATCTTTGATCAAGTTATCTGCTTTTGGCTTGATGTGATTTTTATATATTTACTTTTCTCATTTCTGGTAGTCCAGGTATGGATTTTAAATATGCACAACATATGTCAATGGTGGGAGATCATGCTAGTTATACTTTTGCTAAATTTTGTGCTGATGGATTTGTAGATCTTTATATCTGTCCTTTCATGATTTTCAGTGGGGGCACAATTGTGGGCTTGTCTGTTGGATGTTGGCTTAGTGATCTGGGAGCTAAAGTATGTATTCTTCTTTTCTCCTTATATTTACGCACATCTTCGAAATCACTGACCATAAATACATATCGTCATTACAGGTTCACGCATATTGTGTCTGTGATGATCCAGATTACTTCTATGATTATTCCCAAGGCCTCCTTGATGGACTTCAAGCTGGTGTTAGTTCACGTAATATAGTTCGAAATTCAAAATGTAAGCTCCTTATTTATTAAATTAGATCATTGTGACATTTTCCTTCTGCTTGAGGACCAGTTTGAAGTTTATTTTCTTTTCCTATGACAGAAAGTAAGGTGCAGGTTCTCTTTAAAAAGATTTTCTAATATTTGTGACTGTGTTTCATATAATGCATGTTGACAGACCTTAAGTATTCCCCCTTTCCTAGGTTTTACACCCACAAAAAGACATTTATTAACACATATTGTTTGCCAGATAAAATTGGCTTCTCCGAATCGCTGTTAGTCTGTTGTACTTGAGTTAGGTTTTGTTAATGCCTTTATGCAGTCTTAGTCAACTACCAATTCAAACGTAAATGTGAACTCCGTGCTTATTTTTCTTGCTCTCATCAGGCCAAGGGTCTTGGTTATGCTATGAGCTCAGCCGAGGAGCTGAAATTTGCAAGTGATATCGCTGCAGCCACTGGAGTTGTCCTCGATCCAGTATACAGGTATGATCTTTTACTCTTTTTTGTGAATGGTGGGGAATGTGCTCCTCACTTTTTGTAACTCTATATAACTTGCTGGCTGGCTCTAACAGAGGGGAATTTGTTTTCTTGACACGTTTTATATTCAAGAAGTCGTAAACTACTTGTAGCACAAGTATGCCAATTTTGCAGGTCCGATGTTATGTTCTTTCAACTCTTTGTTTTGCCGATTAATTATGCAGTGGAAAAGCAGCATATGGGATGATGAAAGAAATGGCTGAGGAACCAGAAAAGTGGGAAGGAAGAAAAATTCTCTTCATACACACTGGTGGGCTGTTTGGTCTGTTTGATAAAGCCGACGAGATGGCTTGGGTAGTCGGAAAGTGGCGTAGAATGGATATTCATGCTTGGGTCCCACGGAAGGAAGGCACTGGTAAAATGTTCTGAAACATATCAAAATAAAACTCCTTTGGCCAGTTGACCATCATCTGATATCATAAAGGAGCTTAGATATTTATTCAGCCACATGTTTGTTCCCTTGTATTCTCCTGGATTCTGTAAATTGATTTAAATAGGTTGCTGAAAAAGGTAATAAATTATCGAATCCTATAATTAAAGTGTGCAGTAGTCTGTAATAAACATGAAAACGGGTCCATGATAAAATTCCCATACTGTTTAGACAGCCCAAACCCAACACTAAAAAGCAAATGATTCAATGAGCCAGAGAAATTCATAATGAGGGCCCGTAGCTTCAATTATTTTAATTTTTTTTGTTGTTGATTCATGTTCTAGGGGAATTGCTTTAATCCAAGTTCTTAATTTCCCAGAGTACTTCCTCCTTTTCGAAGTTGAATTATCACCTATATATGTAATTTAAGCTTCTGTGATTTTTTTTTTTTTAAAAAAGTCCTGGAAATGTTATCCTTTTTTTTTTGTATAAGAAGTTAATTTCTTGGAATTGTTTCATCGTGCATTTCGTTAGTTAGAAACTTGGAAACACTTAAAATAAGTTATTTCAAATTTTAAATATAGATTGACGAGCAGAATAAATATACTTCATAACTGATATATGATAGGACTTCAAGTTTTTGATTAATTGTATTTTCGTGCTCAAGCATGATAAAAAAAAACCCTAATCACAGATAGAAGCAATTAAGTTCCATCTAAGGCTAAGAAGTTCACATCTATTTATATATAGTTTGTTGATTTTATTTCCAATGACCTTGTGAAATTACTCGTATGCGAAAAATCAGTATATGATCATATAAAATCGATAGTTAGGACACCTTTTTATATGCTAAAGGGAACATTTAGTGATGGCTTTTATTTTGATAGAATTAATTATCATTGAACGAGGAGTTAATGCAAATTAATTATAATATGTCACTTCTGATAACATAACTTAGTCTTCAAAATAATCGAAAGAGTCGAATTACAATAGATTTTTCACTTAATTTCCTCATTGCTCTTGGCCATATTTGTTAGACAGAGTTTCAGGTCACATATTCTGTTAAGCATCATTATTGATATTTGACCGCAACAAAAGCCGAGATTAAAAAAAAATCTTAGAGCATATATATTATCCAGTCCCACTGTGGCGTAAAATGATGTGCCATCTGATTAAGCTGAGGAGATTGATAGTCAGTGCCATTTCTTCTTGAGTAATTTTGAAGAATCTTACGTTTAATGACAAATAATCAACTAAGTAGAAGGGACTTAGCTAGGATTTTCAAACAGCGGGCTTGGGCTTAGCTAGAATTTCAATACAATACATGAAAACTAGATCCTTCTTCACATAGTCATAAATCTGAAAGTTTGAACTTTAATTACAAAATAAATGAAAAAGAGAGTGCATAAACAAAAAGGTACAGTTTATGCCAAAAAAGAAGTAAATTAAATAAACATTAAATTAATCGCAATTTTTTATTTCTCGAAAGATCAAACCTATCAATTACGTATACACTCTAAATCAATATCATGAACAATCTTTCTCGATATACAAAACCATTGTGTTGTTTAGAAATTCTTGCTCCATTTTGTTGAAGTGGTTTCTCAAGAAGTTTCATCCACGAAAAAGTTCGCTATGTTGTGCAATAGAAACTGGAAGAGTCAAGACCAAACAAATCAACTTATCAATAACAAAATAAATCCTTGACTTCTTTTTTCCAGCAAGAAAACAACGTAGTTTAGGAAGACAATCAAGATCTGTTGGAAACTGAATTTCAGAAGTTTGACAAACTGAGCGTTTAATAGATTGAACTAACTGATCAAGAAGACTGAAAGAAACTGATCTAAAATATGCAAACTATCGGTTGTTCATAACTGAAGATAAGTGCGCAGTTTCTCGAAAACAACTGACTGATCAGTTTGAACTGATCAGTTACTACTAACAAACTGAACTACACAAACAACTCACTGATCAGTTGGAATTGATCAGTTACTAGAATCAGTTGTAAGCTTATCAGCTGTATTCTATCCGCTGAAGGAATCAGTAAAGGAAAAAGACGTTCAACCAACAACTACACAAAAGCTGACTGCATCAAGTCGTGGGATAGCCACATGTCAGAAAAGTTGCAGTGTACGATTGTCAGAAGAATGTTGACGTGGAAAACAACGGATAGAAAGTTTTAAATCGGATTTAATATTACCGTTTGAGGCAAATCCTATAAATAGTAGAGAAGAGCAGCTGAGAAATACAACGCTCTGAATCTCAACTCCGAATCTGAATCAACCCGATTGATATACTGTTACTTTGCAAAAATCTTTGCAAACATCAAAACTCACTCTTATTGTATACATTCATAGCATTCAAGGCAATACTTTCGAGATTACAAGCACAAACTGTTATTGTTTTTATACTTGATCTTGAAGAGATCAGTTGTGCTAGATTATTTTAGTTGAGTTGAGTATTGTTAACTGTTTTGTAACTAAGAATTTCAGTTTGGCATTGTTAAGTCCATGACTCAAGTGGGTCTGTACAACTGTTTGTATCGAATCAAAGTCTTTTAGTGAATATCCCATCCTTGTGATAGAAGGGGTGAGGTAGGTGTGTTTGAAATCTCCGAATATCCATAAAAACTTGTGTCTTCTTATTTCAGTTTTTATTCTATCTATCAGTCAGTTTGTTTCCGCACTGTTATTGTTAACTGATTGTTATTGACTTACAAGATTCCCGAGTATCAGTTTATCACTAAACTGACTCACCAGTCGAAAAGGTTGTGAAAATTGAGAGTGTATATTCAACATCCCCCCTTCTAAACACTCTTCCACCCTTAACCGTTCCTATCAAGTGGTATCAGAGCAGTTGAATCTTGTTCCTGAATATTCCAATATACAAACTGATTACCATGTCTTCATTCAACAAAATTCCAATGTTCTATAGAGAAGATTTCGATGATTGGAAAATCGGAATGCAGGCTCATCTAGCTGCACATGACGATGACATGTGGTACATTATTACAGACGGACCCATGAAAATATTGAAGGCAAACTACTGCTGTTGCCATAACTGATGGGGCACCACATCACAATGAAAAACCCCGAGAGGAATGGACAGCTGAAGACAAGTGAAAAGCCACTTGTAAAACGTGGCTAAAGATATTTTGTACAAAACGCTGGATAAAGTCACTTTCAGCAAGATAAAAAGGTGCAAAATTGTCAAGGAAATATGGGAGAAACTGATTCAGCTCTGTGAAGACAATGAGCAAACCAAGGAGAATAAACTATCTGATGTTGTTCAAAAGTTCGACAATATCAAGATGAGGATTGGAGAATCCATGCATGAATTTGATGAAAGGATCAGCAACATAGTAAACGAACTGAAGAAAACTGTGGAACCTAAGAAAACTGATGAACCTCTTACTGATCCTAACTGGATAAATGCCTTGCAGGAAGAGCTAAATCAGTTTACTTATAAAAATGTTTGGAACTTAGTTCCAGGACCAGTTTCTAAAACCATCATAGGTACAAAGTGGGTATATAGAAACAAACTGAATGAAAATGGTTCAGTTGTGCGCAATAAAGCGAGGCTTGTAGCACAAGAATATAGGCAAGAAGAAGGAATATGTTACAATGAAACATATGCACCGGTTGCAAGACAGGAAGAAATCAGAATGTTCGTTGCTTATATCACATTCATGAACTTTAAAGTCTACCAGATGGACGTGAAGAGTGCATTTTTGAATGGTCAGTTGCAGGAAGAAGTATATGTTGAACAACCACCAGGTTTTGTTAATCACTATCTTCCTGATCATGTTTATCATTTGAACAAAGTCTTATATGATCTTAAACAAGCTCCAAGAACTTGGTATGAAACCCTTTCAAAATTCCTAACTGATCATGATTTTACTGTTGGATCAGTTGATAAGACTCTGTTCAAGTTTTTAAAGAATGATCACATTTTACTTGTGCAAATATATGTTGATGATACTATATTTGGGTCAACTAACCCCAAATTATGTGAGAAATTCGTCAAGTTAATGCAGGAAAAATTCAAGACGAGTATGATGGGTGAACTGATATTTTTCCTAGGTCTGAAAGTGAAGCAACTGGAAAGTGGTATTTTTATCAGTCAGACTAAATATACTAAAGAATTGGTTAAGAAATTTGGCATAGAAAAATGTTCAGCTGCAAGTATTCCCATGAGTTCATCAGTCAAACTATACAATGATCAAGGGGGAATATCAGTTGAAACGACACTGTACACATATTTAATAGGTTCATTATTGTACCTAACTGCTAGTCGTCCTGATATTGTATTTGTTTTTGCATGTGTGCTAGATTTCAGGCAGATCCTAAGCAATCGCACTTTTCAGATGCCAAACGTATTTTAAAATAACTTAAATGCACACAAAATGTGGGCTTATGGTATGCTAAGGATTATTCTTTCAATTTAGTTGGATATTCAGATGCAGATTATGCAGGATATAAGCTAGATCGTAAGAGCACTAGTGGATCATGTCAGTTTCTAGGAAACAGACTGATATCATGGTTCAGCAAGAAGCTAACATCCATAGCAACTTCCAAAACTGAAACAGAATATCTTGCTGCTGGAAGCTGCTGTGCACAACTAATATGGATTCAGCAACAACTGAAGGACTATGGAGTCATTGCAAAAGAATCACCAATATTTTGTGATAATACAAGCACGATTGCAATTACATACAATCCAGTTCTTCACTCCAGGACCAAGCATATTGATGTTAGGCATCACTTCAGAGCAATAAGGCTTGAATACATATCAACTGAACAACAAGCAGCTTACATCTTCATCAAACCGCTACCTGAGACTAAGTTTTATCACTTTCGTAATATTCTTGGTTTAATTGATTTTTCTTAATTATATCAATGATATTGTTGTTTTGTCAGTTGTTGTTAATTTTTATACAATTAGTCAAATATCAGTTGTTAACTTTTCAGTTAGTCTTTATTAGTTAGTTATTTATTTGTCAACTGATATCAGTTCCTATGCAGATAAGGAAAGAACATTGAATGGAAACGTAGAACTCGATAAATCAGACTACGTATAAGCCATGCATAATTACTAGTATTTAAATCAAAAATGATTTCTTTTATATTTAAGGCATTTTAAAATATGTTAAGTCATGATCATTTATTTTAAATAGTAGAAGTTTAGTGTTATCTTTTCGGTTAAATACGCGAGGCTGAACTAGAGTTGGAGTATTGAGATAAATTTTAATAATAAGAAAATATTCCTAGACTTAATTTAAGATAAAGAATAATTTATTTTAATGTAAAAGAAGTTTAAGGATTTATTTAATTAATTGGAGTTAAGTAGTAAATAAGTTCTTTTATGTCCAATAATTAATTAAAAGCCTAAATTAAAAATTGTAATCAATTGGAATAAATTAATCTAGGCCTATTCTATTTATGAAATTGTAACTTAACATGTTAGTAAATTTATTTTAAGAATTAGCCATGCATGCAAGGAAAATACTATTCAAAATTAATTTAATTATTTCACTAAAATACATAATTAGTGTTTAAAACTTTATGGAGATAAAATTCAATAATTAAGCAATATTTCTCCCCCATTATCAAGCAATTTTCGGCCAACACCTTAAAGATTTAATTAAGTTTGACAACTCACCTATTTTTTATTCATTTCCTTATCCTTTCTTGGTAGATACTTCCCTCACTTTTAATCACCAAAAATTAATAATTAAGCAATATTTCTACCATATTTTGATAGCAAGAAATCGGCCATCATCCCATTAAATCCCCTTCAAATCAAATAATATCAAACCTCATTTCCTTATCTCTCAAACTCAAGGATAGAAAGATTTTTATCTTGCCATTCAGTCGCCATTTAATTGATAACCTTCCCATTCATTTCCTAGCCCACCATTTCTTCGAAAATTTCAGAAGAAAACCTTCAGAAAAATCGTGACTTGCAAGATAGAAATAAGAGAGAAAAGTAGAAAAGAAAAGGAACTCCGTTTTCGCCGTGCCGTGTTCGTCGTATCATTTGTTTTCTTTTGTAAACAAATTTCCAGGCATGTATATCTTGTTCTTTTCTCTTCAATCAAGCCATATAAATATTTTAAAACACAATATGTTCATGATCCATGGAGCAAAAACCGAAATTTGATAGCAAGCTTTGTAAAAATTCTGCACAGATTTTCTCGGCCATCTTCATGCTTCACGGTTTCTGTGTTGTTTTTGTGATTGCAGGGGATGGCTCGGTTCCAGGTGCGTAAGGCTGCATCTAGACATGATATAGGGTGTGTTAGGAAGGGTTTGGTCCATTGGTTTAAGTCATTCACCCCAACAACACGAATTTGACAGCAACTCTCCATAGTTGCAATTTTTGAGTCGCGACTTTCTTGTTGGTTGCCTAAGGTGAGAGTTTGGATCATGGTTGGCCCAGGGCCTGTAACCATGGTTTGAACCCTGTCTTAGCATGCCTAGGACGTGACCAAGTGACCTTTCAATGGCTTGGCTCATGGTTCCATCGATATTTTTCAACAACACAACACATGTCCCTCGGTTTCATTTTTTTTGTTTTGGGTGAGTGAGTTTTCGATTTTTAGGGTGTTGTGTGGATCTTGGTTGGCTTTTAGCCCTTAGCCATGGTTCACACAATACCTCACGATGTCTAGATAAAGCAATGGTTGATCATATGGCCACTGGAATGAAAATGACAGCAAGTAAAGATTTACACCCCACGCGTGCAGCAAGGTTCTCGGGTGGGAGTGTCGCGTTGTCTTAGGTGTTTGCTTGGAGTTTGGTTGCCCTAGGGCCCTTAGCCATGGTTCAAGCCACACCTTAGGATGTTGGGAAGAGGCTCTGGTTGGTGGTTCAAGACCCAATGGCAAATAGCCTCGTAAACGAAGCGATGCAAGCACAAGTGCTGCTACTGTAATTGGACAGCAGCTTGGGTTCGGTTCAGGAGGCTGGTGCGAATTCTAGGTTGGATTTTAGCCTATGGCCTTGAACTGTACAGTAACTCAACAAGTTAGGAAGGTCATATTTTTGGCCGTTCGTGATTTGGTTAAGTTTATAGGTCGTACGAGAATTTACGGTGCAATGTGCCAAAGTGACTCTCGAAAGAGCGTTTCACGATTTTAACCTCCATTCACTATTTTCATGTATTACAGCCCTATGGTTATGTTTTCCAGTATTTTAGGAGTATTTTAATCATGGCTAAACGATATTTCAATGTTGGTTCAGGTTGGTACGAAGCCATGGTTGAATGCTAAGTTTGTTGGGCGTAATTGTCTCGTTTCTAGTTCGATTATGAAGTGTTGGTCAAGTTAAGCTTATTTGCATGTTCTCATGTTAGAATTAGGTCGCTGCGAGCTTGGGAACGATCAAACTCATTCGGTAAAACAGGGTTATAATTATATCACGTGCATAAAATATAAAATGTTTATTTTTGAAATACATGCGATATGTCTTGTGGCCACCTTACGCCTATGGGATTGCTTCACCCGGTGACCTACAACCGGTTTACGATTATGTATGGGTACGGATATCTAGTCCAGGGCTGTGATGATCTCTACCGCCCAGTATACTGTGGTTTAGTCTGATCAGACGTGCATGTTATGTTATGTTATGGGCCACTTGCGTAGAAACATTATCTCTACCAAAAATTACGATATGATATATTATGACAGAGCTCTATCGAGCAAGCTTTTACGTATGATTTTCAGATATGCACGTATTTATAATTACTCATGACATGATTTCCTCCTTACGCTTTACGGTACGATATTTTTACGTCACACGAAATTTTATGATATATTTTACTTGTTATTCACGATATATGCATGCTGAGTCTTTAGACTCACTAGACTTGATTGTTGTAGGTATTGATGATGTCGAGACTGAGGGCGGGGACCAGCGAGCTAGCTTGGGTCGGCAGTAGTAGGAACCCGAGGACCTCATTTTTATCATTTACTATTTATGCTCAAACTCAGTTTTTACTTGACGTTTAAAGCATGAAATATTTTAACAGCATGTTTTCATGAAATATTTTATGTCAAGATTATGATTATGCATTATTTATTTTAAATTTAAAGAAATAATGGAATTATGCATGTTGGTTACGTATGGGTTATATGTATGGAACAGTATGCCTCCTAGACGCATTCCTGAGCGCATGAGAGACGATGATCATCGTCATGAGGACGGTGAGGATCATAGGCAGGAGAGAGATTTACCACCACCCCTCCACCGGACATGAACGCCCAGATGCTAACCGGAATGACGCAGTTCTTCACGCAGTTTGCGGGGAACAATGCTGTGGTAGCCAGGCAGACGGGGCCTGAGGCTACCTATGAGCGGTTCATGAATACGAGACCGAAGGAGTTCTCAGGGATGACAGATCCTATGATTGCCGAGGGCTGGATTAAGTCCCTCGAGGTTATTTTCGAGTTCATGGAGCTTGGAGACGAGGATAGGGTCCGTTGTGCGACCTATCTGTTTGGAGGAGACGCTCGCTTGTGGTGGGAAGAAGCATCCGTAGCCTTGAATTTGGCTACTCTGAGCTGGACACGATTTACAGAGATATTTTACTCTAAATATTTTACTGACGAGGTGTGTTCCAGGTTGACCAGGGAGTTCATGACCCTGAGGCAGGGAGACATGACTGTTACGGAGTTCATCCGTAAGTTTGAGAGGGGTTGCCATTTTGTACCCCTGATTGCAAATGATGCTGGAGCCAAGTTGAGGCAGTTTATGGATGGTCTGCGACCGATATTGTGCCGTGATGTTAGGGTGGTTGGCCCTACTACATACGATGTCGCTATCTCCAGAGCCCTAGCTGCAGAGCAGGATCTGAATGATATTGAGAGAGACCGCCAGGGCAAGCGACCAGTCCAAGCACCACACCGCCCTCCCCATTAGCAGCATCAGAGTAAGAGGCCTTTCCACGGCCCATCCGAGAATAGAGGACAGTAGCAGTAGGGACGTGTAGTCCCGAGGGCCACGGATTATCCTAGCCTGTGCTAAGTGCACACGCCGTCACGCTGGAGCTTGTATGTATGGCTCAGGGAAGTGCTACAAGTGTGGTAGTCCCGACCACCTACTGAAGAATTGCCCTCAGGGGAGTCTGCCTACCCAAGGCAGAGTTTTTGCCCTTCATGCAGCGGAGACGAACCCGGAGACTATGCTCTTGACAGGTATCTTAGAGCTTTAAGTTTATATTTGAAAGTTATTGTTTCGAGGGTTTGGGTTAAGATTTTGAATATAGAATTGATGATAGGATTGCATGTTCTAATCAGTGTTACTTTCGGGAATTTAGGTTAGAAGAACTTTGACCTTCGCATGTCTATAAGTTAGTTCTTGTAATTTTTGGGTTCAGCTTGATGTTCCAATCTTTCAGGGAGAATTTTTATAGCTGGTTCAGCTACGAATGCCTTGATAGATTCAGGGGCTACTCATTCGTTCATTTCGGAGACCTTTGCGAATTTTCTCCAGATCAAGACCATTGGGCTAGATGTAGCGTATTCGGTAGTGTTGCCCTCTGGAGAGGAGCTAGCCGCTACTAATGTGATCCGAGACATAGACCTCGAGCTTCATGGTAATCTTGTTTATGCGGATTTTATTGTATTGCCGATGCCAGAGTTTGACATCATTCTGGGTATGGACTGGCTACTAAGGAACAGAGTTTAGATTGACTTTCAACGGAGATCTGTTCTAGTCCAACCTATGGGGAGAGAGCAGTTCTTATTCGAACTAGACAGGTACTTTCCTTTACCGCGTATTATATCTTGTGTCCAGGCTCGGAAGCTCATGCATAGAGGGTGTCGAGCATTTTTAGCGACTTTCGTATTTGTTCCCGAGACACCCAGTCAGTCGGCCTCCGATGTCCCAATTGTTAGGGACTTTCTAGACGTGTTTCCTGATGACGTCTTTGGTATGCCACCTGCGCGGGAAGTGGAGTTTTCTATTGATCTTATGCCAGGCACGTCACCGATATCAAAAGCACAGTACCGATTACCACCGACAGAGATGACATAACTCAAGAAGCAGATTTAGGAACTTCTTGACAAGGAGTTCATTCGCCCGAGCTTTTCACCATGGGGCGCGCCAGTTTTATTTGTGAAGAAAAAGGATGGTTCGATGAGGCTATGCATTGATTACCGGGAGTTGAACAGAGTAACAGTGAAGAACAAATACCCACTTCCGAGGATAGAAGATTTATTTGACAAGTTGCAGGGAGCCTCAGTATTCTCAAAGATTGATCTGCGTTCTGGTTATCACCAGTTGAGGGTGAAAGATGCCGATGTTCTCAAGACTGCTTTTAGGACTCGTTATGGCCACTTCGAGTTCCTTGTGATGCCTTTCGGTTTGACGAATGCGCCAGCGATCTTCATGGATCTCATGAATTGCATATTTCAGCCGTATCTTGATCAGTTCATGATAGTATTCATAGACGACATCCTCGTCTACTCAAAGAATCATGAGGAGCACAGCAGACATCTGACCGCAGTATTGCAGACCTTGCAAAAGCACAAGCTATTCGCGAAGTTCAGTAAGTGTGAGTTCTGGTTAGAGAAGGTGGCGTTCTTAGGCCACATTGTTTCTAGCAGCGGTATTGAGTTAGACCCAGCAAAAGTTGCAGCAGTCAGAGATTGGGTTGTGCCGCAGAATGCATCAGAGATCCGTAGTTTCCTTGGGCTAGCAGGATATTATCGGAAGTTTATTCAGGGATTCTCCTCTATTGCAGTTCCACTCACATCGTTGACAAAGAAGAATGCGAAATTTGTGTGGAGCGAGGAGTTTCAGAGGAGCTTCGATAGATTGAAGCAAGCTCTTATCTCAGCACCAGTATTAGCCATACCGTCAGGGCCCGGAGACTTTTTTTTGTATACCGATGCTTCGAAGCTCGGTTTAGGCGCAGTGTTGATGCAGCATGGGAAGGTGATAGCGTATGCTTCTCGTCAGTTGAAAATCCATGAGAAGAATTACCCTACCCACGATGTAGAGTTGGCAGCTGTAGTATTTGCCTTGAAGATTTGGAGGCATTATTTGTACGGAGAAAAGTGCCAGATCTTTACCGACCATAAGAGCCTCAAGCACTTCTTTACGCAGAAAGAGCTGAATATGCGTCAGAGGCGTTGGTTGGAGCTAGTGAAGGACTATGACTGTGACATTAGCTACCACCCGGGCAAAGCTAATGTAGTTGCGGATGCACCGAGCAGGAAAGTCGCAATGATGGCTCATTTGGCGATTTCGAGACCCCTTCAGTTTGAGATGCAGAGGTATGATCTAGAGACATATCCTCGAGTTAGAGTTCCATGTCTATCTACTTTGACGATTCAGTCTTCTATTCTAGACCATATTCGCAGTGGACAGTCAGCAGATGAGCAGCTGGCGATGTGGAGGCTGAGAGATGAGGCCAAGGACAGTATTTTGTATACAGTTAGCGACAGCATTGTGAGATATCGAGACAGAATGTGGGTTCCTAGCAGTGATTCTATTCGAGCAGATATTTTATCCGAGGCCCACATGTCGCCATACTCTATTCATCCTGGGAGTACGAAGATGTACAAAGATCAGCAGTTGTTGTATTGGTTGCCCGAGATGAAGAAGGATATCAGACGTTATGTATCCGAGTGTCTGACAAGTCAGCTAGTGAAAGCGGAGCATCAGAGACCAGCAGGTATGCTCAAGTCTATCCCTATTCCCGAGTGGAAGTGGGAGAATGTTACCATGGACTTCGTTGTCGGTCTGCCGAAGTCAGTCAGAGGATCAAATGCTATCTGGGTGATTGTTGACCGCCTTACCAAATCAGCGCATTTCTTGCCTATTAAGACGACTTTCACCATGATTCAGTATGCAGAGTAGTATATCCAAGAGATAGTCAGACTTCATGGTATTCCCGTTTCTATAGTGTCTGATCGAGATCCTAGATTCACCTCCTCATTTTGGAAGAGTTTGCATTCGGCTATGGGTACGAAGTTGTTGTTTAGCACAGCTTTCCACCCACAGACAGATGGGCAGTCAGAGAGAGTTATCCAGATTTTGGAGGATCTTCTCCGTGCATGTGTCATAGATTTCTCAGGGAGTTGGGAGTCGAAGTTGCCATTGGTAGAGTTCACCTATAACAACAGTTTTCAGTCGTCTATAGGTATGGCTCCGTATGAAGCACTGTATGGTCGTAAGTGCAGATCGCCTATTCATTAGGATGAACTAGGTGAGAGGTCAGAATTGGGTCCGGAGATCATTCAGCAGACCGCCGATGTAGTAGTCAAGATCCGTGATAGGTTGAGGACTGCTCAGAGTCGACAGAAGAGTTATGCGGATCAGAGGAGGAGAGATCTAGAGTTTGCCGTTGGCGACCATGTTTTTGTGACGATAGCACCTATGAAAGGTGTCATACGGTTCGAGAAGAAAGGAAAGATTAGTTCGAGATTCATCAGACCATTTGAGATCCTCGACAGGGTTGGGATGTTAGCTTATCGTGTTGCTCTTCCGCCGAATCTTGCCGGAGTACACAATGTGTTCCACGTCTCTATGCCGAGGAAGTATATGGCGAATCCTTCGCATGTCTTGAACTTCAAACCGTTGCAGCTCACTCCGAACCTGTCCTGAAGAAAGACCAGTGCAAATCTTAGACAGACAGGAGAAGAGGCTTAGGAACAAACTGGTGAAGTTAGTGAAAGTCAAATGGCTTAATCATTCGGAGGAGGAAGCTATGTGGGAATCTGAGCCTGAGATGAAGAGTCGTTACCCCGAGTTATTCGGTAAGTTTTAATTTCGAGGACGAAATTTATTTTAAGGGGGGAAGACTTGTAGAACCCGATAAATCAGACTACGTATAAGCCATGCATAATTACTAGTATTTAAATCGAAAATGATTTCTTTTATATTTAAGGCATTTTAAAATTTGTTAAGTCATGATCATTTATTTTAAATCGTAGAAGTTTAGTGTTATCTTTTTAGTTAAATACTCGAGGCCGGATTGGAGTTGGAGTATTGAGATAAATTTTGATAATAAGAAAATATTCCTAGACTTAATTTAAGATAAAGAATAATTTATTTTAATGTAAAAGAAGTTTAAGGATTTATTTAATTAATTGGAGTTAAGTAGTAAATAAGTTAATTTATGTCAAATAATTAATTAAAAGCCTAAATTAAAATGTGTAACCAATTGGAATAAATTAATCTAGGCCTATTCTATTTAAGAAATTGTAACTTAACATGTTAGTAAATTTATTTTAAGAATTAGCAATGCATGCAAGGAAAATACTATCCAAAATTAATTTAATTATTTCACTAAAATACATAATTAGTTTTTAAAACTTTATGGAGATAAAATTCAATAATTAAGCAATATTTATCCTCCATTATCAAGCAATTTTCGGCCAACACCTTAAAGATTTAATTAAGTTTGACAACTCACCATTTTCGATTCATTTCCTTATCCTTTCTTGGTAGATAATTCCCTTACTTTTAATCACCAAAAAATTAATAATTAAGCAATATTTCTACCATATTTTGATAGCAAGAAATCGGCCATCATCCCATTAAATCCCCTTCAAATTAAATAATATCACACATCATTTCCTTATCTCTCAAACTCAAGGATAGAAAGATTTTTTATCTTGCCATTCAATCCCCATTTAATTGATTACATTCCCATTCATTTCCTATCCTTCCCTCTCCACCATTTCTTCAAAAATTTCAGAAGAAAACCTTCAGAAAAATCGTGACTTGCAAGAGAGAAATAAGAGAGAAAAGTAGAAAAGAAAAGGAATTCCGTTTCCGCCGTGCCGTGTTCGTCGTATCATTTGTTTTCTTTTGTAAACAAATTTCCAGACATGTATATCTTGTTCTTTTCTCTTCAATCAAGCCATATAAATATTTTAAAACACAATATGTTCATGATCCATGGAGCAAAAACCGAAATTTGACAGCAAGCTTTGTAAAAATTCTGCACAGATTTTCTCGGCCATCTTCATGCTTCACGGTTTCTGTGTTGTTTTTGTGATTGCAGGGGTTGGCTCGGTTCCAGGCGCTCAAGGCTGCATCTAGACACGATATAGGGTGTGTTAGGAAGGGGTTGATCCATTGGTTTAACTCCATTCACCCCAGCAACACGAATTTGACAGCAACTCTCCGTAATTGCAATTTTTAAGTCTCGATTTTCTTGTTGGTTGCCTAAGGTGAGAGTTTGGATCATGGTTGGCCCAAGGCCTGTAACCATGGTTTGAACCCTCCCTTAGCATTCCTAGGACGTGACCAAGCAACCTTTCAATGGCTTGGCTCACGGTTCCATCGATATTTTTCAACAACACAACACATGTCCCTCGGTTTCATTTTTTTTGTTTTGGGTGAGTGAGTTTTCGATTTTTAGGGTGTTGTGTGGATCTTGGTTAGCTTTTAGCCCTTTTCCATGGTTCACACAATACCTCATGATATCTAGATCAAGCCATGGTTGATCATATGGCCACTGGAATGAAAATGACAGCAAGTAAAGCTTTACACCCCACCCGTGCAGCAAGGTTCTCGGGTGGGAGTGTCGCGTTGTCTTAGGTGTTTGCTTGGATTATGATTGGCATAGGGCCCTTAGACATGGTTCAAGCCACTCCTTAGGATGTTGGGAAGAGGCTTTGGTTGGTGGTTCAAGCCCCAATGGCCAATAGCCTCGTAAACGAAGCGATGCAAGCACAAGTGATGCTACTGTAATTGGACAGCAGCTTGGGTTTGGTTCAGGAGGCTGGTGCGAATTCTAGGTTGGCTTTTAGCCTATGGCCTTGAACTGTACAGTAACTCAACAAGTTAGAAAGGTCATGTTTTTGGCCGTTCGTGATTTGGTTAAGTTTATAGGTCGTACGAGAATTTACGGTGCAATGTGCCAAAGTGACTCTCGAAAGAGCGTTTCACGATTTTAACCTCCATTCACTATTTTCATGTATTACAGCCCTATGGTTATGTTTTCCAGTATTTTAGGAGTATTTTAATCATGGCTAAACGATAGTTCAATGTTGTTTCGGATTGGTACGAAGCCATGGTTGAATGCTAAGTTTGTTGGGCGTAATTGTCTCGTTTCTAGTTCGATTATGAAGTGTTGGTCAAGTTAAGCTTATTTGCATGTTCTCATGTTAGAATTAGGTCGCAGAGAGCCTGAGAAGGATCCAACTCATTCGGTAAAACAGGGTTATAATTATATTACGTGCATAAAATATAAAATGTTTATTTTTGAGATACATGCGATATGTCTTGTGGCCACCTTACGCTTATGGGATTGCTTCACCCGGTGACCTACAACCGGTTTACGATTATGTATGGGTACGGATATCCAGTCTAAGGGCTGTGATGATCTCTACCGCCCAGTATACTGTGGTTTAGTCTAATCAGACGTGCATGTTATGTTATGTTATGGGCCACTTGCGTAGAAACATTATCTCTACCAAAAATTATGATATGATATGTTATGACAGAGCTCTATCGAGCAAGCTTTTATATATGATTTTCAGATATGCACGTATTTATAATTACTAATGACATGATTTCCCCCTTACGCTTTACGATACGATATTTTTACGTTACACGAAATTTTATGATATATTTTACTTGTTATTCATGATATATGCATGCTGAGTCTTTAGACTCACTAGACTTGATTGTTGTAGGTACTGATGAGGTCGAGACCGAGGGCGGGGACCAGTGAGCTAGCTTGGGTCGGCAGTAGTAGGAACCCGAGGACCTCATTTTTATCATTTACTATTTATGCTCAAACTCAGTTTTTACTTTGACGAATTATTTTTAAGTTGTGGTTTGAAAACAATATTTGCTTCCGCTGTTACATTAAACATTAAATCTTTTTATCAGTTTATTTTATTAATGAGGCATGTTATTTATTTTAAAAGAAAATTTTTAAATAATTCCGCAAATTTTCAAATACGAAATACGGGCCTCTACAGGAAACATCTAATTTATTGATAAAATCTTTCACATATTACATGATTCAGTTCTCTTTCTACGGCATCTTACCAAGAGAACATCCAATCTGACAATGCTTTACAGGAAATTCTTCGGTAGTCTTCCGAGAAGATAATTTTCTCCAGTGATCTTGACTCCTGCTTTAGCATCAACTCCAACATATCTTCATCAATAGAGAGATCTGCAATGTGGATCACACTGATACGTTTCTTATACTTTATCTCGGTTGCCCTCAGTTTATCAGTAGGAACCAAGCCATCTTGCTGAATAGCCTGGAGGTCTGTAACTTTAGTCCAAGTGGACATGACCTTCTCAAGGACTTAAGTCTCCATTGCTTTCTTCTGTCTCTCAACACGGCGAAGTGTTGCTGGAGAAGGTGGGTTGTTGGAACTGCTTCCTCTATCCATTCGTGTTTTATTGTCGTTGTTATCATCTAATGACAGTGATATTATTTATAGACAGTTCTTAAAGAGAAATGTAAAATGGTGTGCCATCTGATTAAGCTAAGGAGATGGATAGTCAGTGCCATTTCTTCTTGAGTAATTTTGAAGAATCTTACGTTTAATGACAAAAAATCAACTAAGTAGCGGGGACTTAGCTAGGGTTTTCAAACAGCGGGCTTAAGCTTAGCTAGGGTTTCAATACAAAATAAAAATTATATGAAAACTAGATCCTTCTTCACATAGTCATAAATCTGAAAGTTTGAACTTTAATTACAAAATAAATGAAAATGAGTATGCATAAACAAAAAGGTACAGTTTATGCCAAAAAAGAAGTAAATTAAATAAACACTAAATTAATTGCAATTTTTTATTTCTCAAAAGATCAAACCTGTAATAATTATGTATACACTCTAAATCAATATCATGAACAATCTTTCTCAATATACAAAACCATTGTGTTTAAAAATTCTTGCTCAATTTTGTCGAAGTGGTTTCTTAAGAAGTTTCATCCACGAAAAAGTTAGCTATGTTGTGCAATAGAAACGAGAAGAGTCAAGATCAAACAAATCAACCTATCAATAACAAAATAAATCATTGAATTCATTTTTCAGCAAGAAAACAACATAGTTTAGGAAGACAATCAAGATATTTAACTCGTTGACTCCTCAAATACATCAAACTTTTAATTATCCAATTGATGCTTCAAATGTTTCATGTCATCTTTGGAATATAATTTCTGAGAATAAATTGTTAGAGTGTCCAGTAAGTCAACTTGTGGCTTGAACTTTTATTGACTCTAATTTTAAACAATCTTTATTTTAATAATATTTTACGATTTTATTCAATTATGACATTATAATTTATCTGTATACCCATACAAGTTGTATAGTTAAAGTTCTTGAATATACAAAAGGTACCATGAGGTTTACCTCTCAACATAAGACTATGAAATTCATTAGGAAGTGCATCGTATATTTTAAACAGGTTCTAGTAGAATTAGCCGCCTAAATAAGAATAAAAATCGCTGGAGCTTGAGACTAGCATCTGTGATGTAAATGTCATGTTTCATTGACAAGGGCATAAAAATGTCCATGCATACAGATGGATGATCATATGATGATTCACTGAACAACCTTCCCTCGGATTGTCCAAGTGGTTCTCACTTATCGAGTGAAATAGTCTGTGATTATGGTTGTACACCATTAGTCCTTTGACTGGGGACAATGTATGGGCTATACATACTAGCATGACGTTGATCTGTTTACCGACACTATTGAGGATCATCAGGTGGCAAGGTTGGGTGTAGTTTCAAAATACATAGGAGCAAATGTATTGTAGTCGATGATTCTCGTTTGGCTATGGGTGAAGGTATCCTATGTGATCTGATGAGTTAATAGTGCAAGGAGTCTCAAAACAATAAATGTGCTTTAGAGAAAGGTGTTTTCCCAGTTGCACATACCATTCACCATTAGTACTCAAAGATAAATCACATTGTTATCGAATTCATATGCAACTCTCGATACACCAATAGTTATAGATTCGAGCGGGATATATGGGTTGAAGGGACAGTACTGTATGCTAACCATGACTTAAGGTTCTTGCATGGACTATCAGTGATGCCTAGGGGATCGTGGGGTGATGCTACTAGACGCTCTTACCATGATCCTATGGGTTCAATCGAAAATGAGTCCTGACATTCTTGATCAAGGAGTTGATGAAAAAAATGAGGCTAACTAGAGTAAGCCCGAATAAGAATAAATGTTATTCTGAATCACTTGGAGATGTAAACCCACGGCTAGCTGTATCCCTGAACTATTAAGGGTCACACAAGTATTGAACTATGTGTTCTCGTTGAGCAAGTCAAAATTCAAAGAGTTGAATTTGGCGACTTATAGTGTAAGGTCTAGGAAATTCAAACTACATGACCTGACTGCATGAAATCCGTGGTTTTTACTAAAATATGTGTTTAATTATTTTTATGCATTAAATGCATGATTATTGCATGAATATGTGGTTTATTGGATGTTTTTATTAAAGTTTCATGCATAAGGGTTTTTAGCAGTTTCTCACGCTCGAACGAAGAGCGGAGATCGGGATAATTATGAAAATATATTTTTAATAAATAATAATTTTAAATTATTTAATCGTAACGTTCAAAAAGCCAACCCACGTAAACCACATACATGCAAATGATTTAAATTGCTTAATTTATTTAATTGATTTTAAATACTTACTTGACGTTTATTGTATGATTAAAGGTTTAATTGCATGATTTTATGAAAATTGTAGATTTTACCCGAATAGTCGATAACATGCTGAGGAAAAGAGACCGGGGACGACCAAGATAAAATAATATTTTCAAAGCTTATTAATATGATTAAATTTTTCTAAAAATGGTAGAGTTTGAATTATTTTACGAGACGAGTTTGACTTTATCGAGGTAGCCGGTTTTTGGCAACAAGAGACTTTTAAAATGTCAAAATTATTATTTTTGAAAACGAATTTTTATAAAATTTTATTTTACAATTAAATAGATATTATTGGGCCTAATTTACTTAGTATTAGAAGGTCCAATTATCCCTAAACAAAAAGTCCAAAAAACTTAATTCATTATGCATGCAATTTTCGGTAGGGTTCTAGCACTCCATAGCATGAGCAATTTCACACACTTCACAGACACAAAATTTGAAAATTTCAAAGCAAAAATCCAAGGTCTTTCATCGTCGCCAACAGTCAAATATTCGAGCGTTTTAAACTTAAAGGCACGTTTCTAAATTTTTTGACCCATCATTCAAATCATATTATGCTTGTTTTATTTATTTTTGCATGAAAAATATTTATGCATGATTCGTTTAACGATAAAACAAATATTTTCAAAGTTTTGATGATTTTACGCTTATTGGAAAGACGTTATGATTCCTAAGAACACGCTGCAAATAAGAGGTGTTTAAGAGATGGGAAAAGAGTCGTTAGGGGACAAAATACATGCTGGAACCGAGCTTGGCAAAGGATACAACCAACCAAGGGTTTTCTAGGGCTTCTTGAGGGAGGAAGGCTATGGCTTGGTGCATGGCAGCGTGCTGCTGGGCCAGGCCTTGAGCAAGGGCCTGCTCTGGATGTGTCTCAGAGTTGGGAAGAGTTCTAGCAAGGCTAGGATGCTAGAGCAGCCAGTAGGGAAGAGTCCTTCACCCCAAGGACTCTTCCCATGCACGCATAGGTAAGAATCAGAGGGAACAGTTCGTGGCTCGGTTGGGGTGGTCTAGGCTAGTCCAACAAGGTCTAGGGAGGATGTCATGGGGTCAGGGCTCGGGCTGGGGCAGCTTGGTCCATGATGGCTCGATGATAGTGGGAGAGAACTCGCGTGGATAGTAGTCAAGATCCGTGATAGGTTGAGGACTGCTCAGAGTCGACAGAAGAGTTATGCGGATCAGAGGAGGAGAGATCTAGAGTTTGCCGTTGGCGACCATGTTTTTGTGACGATAGCACCTATGAAAGGTGTCATACGGTTCGAGAAGAAAGGAAAGATTAGTTCGAGATTCATCAGACCATTTGAGATCCTCGACAGGGTTGGGATGTTAGCTTATCGTGTTGCTCTTCCGCCGAATCTTGCCGGAGTACACAATGTGTTCCACGTCTCTATGCCGAGGAAGTATATGGCGAATCCTTCGCATGTCTTGAACTTCAAACCGTTGCAGCTCACTCCGAACCTGTCCTGAAGAAAGACCAGTGCAAATCTTAGACAGACAGGAGAAGAGGCTTAGGAACAAACTGGTGAAGTTAGTGAAAGTCAAATGGCTTAATCATTCGGAGGAGGAAGCTATGTGGGAATCTGAGCCTGAGATGAAGAGTCGTTACCCCGAGTTATTCGGTAAGTTTTAATTTCGAGGACGAAATTTATTTTAAGGGGGGAAGACTTGTAGAACCCGATAAATCAGACTACGTATAAGCCATGCATAATTACTAGTATTTAAATCGAAAATGATTTCTTTTATATTTAAGGCATTTTAAAATTTGTTAAGTCATGATCATTTATTTTAAATCGTAGAAGTTTAGTGTTATCTTTTTAGTTAAATACTCGAGGCCGGACTGGAGTTGGAGTATTGAGATAAATTTTGATAATAAGAAAATATTCCTAGACTTAATTTAAGATAAAGAATAATTTATTTTAATGTAAAAGAAGTTTAAGGATTTATTTAATTAATTGGAGTTAAGTAGTAAATAAGTTAATTTATGTCAAATAATTAATTAAAAGCCTAAATTAAAATATGTAACCAATTGGAATAAATTAATCTAGGCCTATTCTATTTAAGAAATTGTAACTTAACATGTTAGTAAATTTATTTTAAGAATTAGCAATGCATGCAAGGAAAATACTATCCAAAATTAATTTAATTATTTCACTAAAATACATAATTAGTTTTTAAAACTTTATGGAGATAAAATTCAATAATTAAGCAATATTTATCCTCCATTATCAAGCAATTTTCGGCCAACACCTTAAAGATTTAATTAAGTTTGACAACTCACCATTTTCGATTCATTTCCTTATCCTTTCTTGGTAGATAATTCCCTTACTTTTAATCACCAAAAAATTAATAATTAAGCAATATTTCTACCATATTTTGATAGCAAGAAATCGGCCATCATCCCATTAAATCCCCTTCAAATTAAATAATATCACACATCATTTCCTTATCTCTCAAACTCAAGGATAGAAAGATTTTTTATCTTGCCATTCAATCCCCATTTAATTGATTACATTCCCATTCATTTCCTATCCTTCCCTCTCCACCATTTCTTCAAAAATTTCAGAAGAAAACCTTCAGAAAAATCGTGACTTGCAAGAGAGAAATAAGAGAGAAAAGTAGAAAAGAAAAGGAATTCCGTTTCCGCCGTGCCGTGTTCGTCGTATCATTTGTTTTCTTTTGTAAACAAATTTCCAGACATGTATATCTTGTTCTTTTCTCTTCAATCAAGCCATATAAATATTTTAAAACACAATATGTTCATGATCCATGGAGCAAAAACCGAAATTTGACAGCAAGCTTTGTAAAAATTCTGCACAGATTTTCTCGGCCATCTTCATGCTTCACGGTTTCTGTGTTGTTTTTGTGATTGCAGGGGTTGGCTCGGTTCCAGGCGCTCAAGGCTGCATCTAGACACGATATAGGGTGTGTTAGGAAGGGGTTGATCCATTGGTTTAACTCCATTCACCCCAGCAACACGAATTTGACAGCAACTCTCCGTAATTGCAATTTTTAAGTCTCGATTTTCTTGTTGGTTGCCTAAGGTGAGAGTTTGGATCATGGTTGGCCCAAGGCCTGTAACCATGGTTTGAACCCTCCCTTAGCATTCCTAGGACGTGACCAAGCAACCTTTCAATGGCTTGGCTCACGGTTCCATCGATATTTTTCAACAACACAACACATGTCCCTCGGTTTCATTTTTTTTGTTTTGGGTGAGTGAGTTTTCGATTTTTAGGGTGTTGTGTGGATCTTGGTTAGCTTTTAGCCCTTTTCCATGGTTCACACAATACCTCATGATATCTAGATCAAGCCATGGTTGATCATATGGCCACTGGAATGAAAATGACAGCAAGTAAAGCTTTACACCCCACCCGTGCAGCAAGGTTCTCGGGTGGGAGTGTCGCGTTGTCTTAGGTGTTTGCTTGGATTATGATTGGCATAGGGCCCTTAGACATGGTTCAAGCCACTCCTTAGGATGTTGGGAAGAGGCTTTGGTTGGTGGTTCAAGCCCCAATGGCCAATAGCCTCGTAAACGAAGCGATGCAAGCACAAGTGATGCTACTGTAATTGGACAGCAGCTTGGGTTTGGTTCAGGAGGCTGGTGCGAATTCTAGGTTGGCTTTTAGCCTATGGCCTTGAACTGTACAGTAACTCAACAAGTTAGAAAGGTCATGTTTTTGGCCGTTCGTGATTTGGTTAAGTTTATAGGTCGTACGAGAATTTACGGTGCAATGTGCCAAAGTGACTCTCGAAAGAGCGTTTCACGATTTTAACCTCCATTCACTATTTTCATGTATTACAGCCCTATGGTTATGTTTTCCAGTATTTTAGGAGTATTTTAATCATGGCTAAACGATAGTTCAATGTTGTTTCGGATTGGTACGAAGCCATGGTTGAATGCTAAGTTTGTTGGGCGTAATTGTCTCGTTTCTAGTTCGATTATGAAGTGTTGGTCAAGTTAAGCTTATTTGCATGTTCTCATGTTAGAATTAGGTCGCAGAGAGCCTGAGAAGGATCCAACTCATTCGGTAAAACAGGGTTATAATTATATTACGTGCATAAAATATAAAATGTTTATTTTTGAGATACATGCGATATGTCTTGTGGCCACCTTACGCTTATGGGATTGCTTCACCCGGTGACCTACAACCGGTTTACGATTATGTATGGGTACGGATATCCAGTCTAAGGGCTGTGATGATCTCTACCGCCCAGTATACTGTGGTTTAGTCTAATCAGACGTGCATGTTATGTTATGTTATGGGCCACTTGCGTAGAAACATTATCTCTACCAAAAATTATGATATGATATGTTATGACAGAGCTCTATCAAGCAAGCTTTTATATATGATTTTCAGATATGCACGTATTTATAATTACTAATGACATGATTTCCCCCTTACGCTTTACGATACGATATTTTTACGTTACACGAAATTTTATGATATATTTTACTTGTTATTCATGATATATGCATGCTGAGTCTTTAGACTCACTAGACTTGATTGTTGTAGGTACTGATGAGGTCGAGACCGAGGGCGGGGACCAGTGAGCTAGCTTGGGTCGGCAGTAGTAGGAACCCGAGGACCTCATTTTTATCATTTACTATTTATGCTCAAACTCAGTTTTTACTTTGACGAATTATTTTTAAGTTGTGGTTTGAAAACAATATTTGCTTCCGCTGTTACATTAAACATTAAATCTTTTTATCAGTTTATTTTATTAATGAGGCATGTTATTTATTTTAAAAGAAAATTTTTAAATAATTCCGCAAATTTTCAAATACGAAATACGGGCCTCTACAGGAAACATCTAATTTATTGATAAAATCTTTCACATATTACATGATTCAGTTCTCTTTCTACGGCATCTTACCAAGAGAACATCCAATCTGACAATGCTTTACAGGAAATTCTTCGGTAGTCTTCCGAGAAGATAATTTTCTCCAGTGATCTTGACTCCTGCTTTAGCATCAACTCCAACATATCTTCATCAATAGAGAGATCTGCAATGTGGATCACACTGATACGTTTCTTATACTTTATCTCGGTTGCCCTCAGTTTATCAGTAGGAACCAAGCCATCTTGCTGAATAGCCTGGAGGTCTGTAACTTTAGTCCAAGTGGACATGACCTTCTCAAGGACTTAAGTCTCCATTGCTTTCTTCTGTCTCTCAACACGGCGAAGTGTTGCTGGAGAAGGTGGGTTGTTGGAACTGCTTCCTCTATCCATTCGTGTTTTATTGTCGTTGTTATCATCTAATGACAGTGATATTATTTATAGACAGTTCTTAAAGAGAAATGTAAAATGGTGTGCCATCTGATTAAGCTAAGGAGATGGATAGTCAGTGCCATTTCTTCTTGAGTAATTTTGAAGAATCTTACGTTTAATGACAAAAAATCAACTAAGTAGCGGGGACTTAGCTAGGGTTTTCAAACAGCGGGCTTAAGCTTAGCTAGGGTTTCAATACAAAATAAAAATTATATGAAAACTAGATCCTTCTTCACATAGTCATAAATCTGAAAGTTTGAACTTTAATTACAAAATAAATGAAAATGAGTATGCATAAACAAAAAGGTACAGTTTATGCCAAAAAAGAAGTAAATTAAATAAACACTAAATTAATTGCAATTTTTTATTTCTCAAAAGATCAAACCTGTAATAATTATGTATACACTCTAAATCAATATCATGAACAATCTTTCTCAATATACAAAACCATTGTGTTTAAAAATTCTTGCTCAATTTTGTCGAAGTGGTTTCTTAAGAAGTTTCATCCACGAAAAAGTTAGCTATGTTGTGCAATAGAAACGAGAAGAGTCAAGATCAAACAAATCAACCTATCAATAACAAAATAAATCATTGAATTCATTTTTCAGCAAGAAAACAACATAGTTTAGGAAGACAATCAAGATATTTAACTCGTTGACTCCTCAAATACATCAAACTTTTAATTATCCAATTGATGCTTCAAATGTTTCATGTCATCTTTGGAATATAATTTCTGAGAATAAATTGTTAGAGTGTCCAGTAAGTCAACTTGTGGCTTGAACTTTTATTGACTCTAATTTTAAACAATCTTTATTTTAATAATATTTTACGATTTTATTCAATTATGACATTATAATTTATCTGTATACCCATACAAGTTGTATAGTTAAAGTTCTTGAATATACAAAAGGTACCATGAGGTTTACCTCTCAACATAAGACTATGAAATTCATTAGGAAGTGCATCGTATATTTTAAACAGGTTCTAGTAGAATTAGCCGCCTAAATAAGAATAAAAATCGCTGGAGCTTGAGACTAGCATCTGTGATGTAAATGTCATGTTTCATTGACAAGGGCATAAAAATGTCCATGCATACAGATGGATGATCATATGATGATTCACTGAACAACCTTCCCTCGGATTGTCCAAGTGGTTCTCACTTATCGAGTGAAATAGTCTGTGATTATGGTTGTACACCATTAGTCCTTTGACTGGGGACAATGTATGGGCTATACATACTAGCATGACGTTGATCTGTTTACCGACACTATTGAGGATCATCAGGTGGCAAGGTTGGGTGTAGTTTCAAAATACATAGGAGCAAATGTATTGTAGTCGATGATTCTCGTTTGGCTATGGGTGAAGGTATCCTATGTGATCTGATGAGTTAATAGTGCAAGGAGTCTCAAAACAATAAATGTGCTTTAGAGAAAGGTGTTTTCCCAGTTGCACATACCATTCACCATTAGTACTCAAAGATAAATCACATTGTTATCGAATTCATATGCAACTCTCGATACACCAATAGTTATAGATTCGAGCGGGATATATGGGTTGAAGGGACAGTACTGTATGCTAACCATGACTTAAGGTTCTTGCATGGACTATCAGTGATGCCTAGGGGATCGTGGGGTGATGCTACTAGACGCTCTTACCATGATCCTATGGGTTCAATCGAAAATGAGTCCTGACATTCTTGATCAAGGAGTTGATGAAAAAAATGAGGCTAACTAGAGTAAGCCCGAATAAGAATAAATGTTATTCTGAATCACTTGGAGATGTAAACCCACGGCTAGCTGTATCCCTGAACTATTAAGGGTCACACAAGTATTGAACTATGTGTTCTCGTTGAGCAAGTCAAAATTCAAAGAGTTGAATTTGGCGACTTATAGTGTAAGGTCTAGGAAATTCAAACTACATGACCTGACTGCATGAAATCCGTGGTTTTTACTAAAATATGTGTTTAATTATTTTTATGCATTAAATGCATGATTATTGCATGAATATGTGGTTTATTGGATGTTTTTATTAAAGTTTCATGCATAAGGGTTTTTAGCAGTTTCTCACGCTCGAACGAAGAGCGGAGATCGGGATAATTATGAAAATATATTTTTAATAAATAATAATTTTAAATTATTTAATCGTAACGTTCAAAAAGCCAACCCACGTAAACCACATACATGCAAATGATTTAAATTGCTTAATTTATTTAATTGATTTTAAATACTTACTTGACGTTATTGTATGATTAAAGGTTTAATTGCATGATTTTATGAAAATTGTAGATTTTACCCGAATAGTCGATAACATGCTGAGGAAAAGAGACCGGGGACGACCAAGATAAAATAATATTTTCAAAGCTTATTAATATGATTAAATTTTTCTAAAAATGGTAGAGTTTGAATTATTTTACGAGACGAGTTTGACTTTATCGAGGTAGCCGGTTTTTGGCAACAAGAGACTTTTAAAATGTCAAAATTATTATTTTTGAAAACGAATTTTTATAAAATTTTATTTTACAATTAAATAGATATTATTGGGCCTAATTTACTTAGTATTAGAAGGTCCAATTATCCCTAAACAAAAAGTCCAAAAAACTTAATTCATTATGCATGCAATTTTCGGTAGGGTTCTAGCACTCCATAGCATGAGCAATTTCACACACTTCACAGACACAAAATTTGAAAATTTCAAAGCAAAAATCCAAGGTCTTTCATCGTCGCCAACAGTCAAATATTCGAGCGTTTTAAACTTAAAGGCACGTTTCTAAATTTTTTGACCCATCATTCAAATCATATTATGCTTGTTTTATTTATTTTTGCATGAAAAATATTTATGCATGATTCGTTTAACGATAAAACAAATATTTTCAAAGTTTTGATGATTTTACGCTTATTGGAAAGACGTTATGATTCCTAAGAACACGCTGCAAATAAGAGGTGTTTAAGAGATGGGAAAAGAGTCGTTAGGGGACAAAATACATGCTGGAACCGAGCTTGGCAAAGGATACAACCAACCAAGGGTTTTCTAGGGCTTCTTGAGGGAGGAAGGCTATGGCTTGGTGCATGGCAGCGTGCTGCTGGGCCAGGCCTTGAGCAAGGGCCTGCTCTGGATGTGTCTCAGAGTTGGGAAGAGTTCTAGCAAGGCTAGGATGCTAGAGCAGCCAGTAGGGAAGAGTCCTTCACCCCAAGGACTCTTCCCATGCACGCATAGGTAAGAATCAGAGGGAACAGTTCGTGGCTCGGTTGGGGTGGTCTAGGCTAGTCCAACAAGGTCTAGGGAGGATGTCATGGGGTCAGGGCTCGGGCTGGGGCAGCTTGGTCCATGATGGCTCGATGATAGTGGGAGAGAACTCGCGTGGATAGGGAGCGTATGAGCTCTTGCGTGGCTGGGACTCAGTGTGCTGGTCCAGGAGGACACGAGGAGGGTCAATGAGGGCTAAAGGCTAGGTCTGGTCAAGGGTGGCTCGGTGGTGGCTCGTGGTTTGGGTGAGGCCGAGAGTCCTAGAGAGTATTGGGTTTCGGTTTTAGGGTAGGAAGGAAAAAGTGGTTCGAACCATGGTCCACGGGGGGTCGTTCATGGTTCACGAGGGTATTTTAGGTATAAAAAGTTGATGTTTAAAGTTTGGGAAGAAAATATTAGAGTTGAGATTAATTTGGGATTTAACGCTTCACAGTTTAGAATTAAGGAATTAAATCAAAAAGCTCGAGTTTACGTTAAATAAAAATATTATGAGTCAAATTTAAGCATAAATGATAGTTTGGGATAATCTTGAGTCAATAAAAGTGAGAAAAAGTCAAAATCGAGAATTTTAGAGTCCAAGCGTAAAATGGTCATTTTGCGTCCCGGGTAGTACGAAAGGTCTGGCAGTGCCCCGAAAAATAATAACGCATGCTAAATGATATTTTAAAATGTTTGCGGTGAAAATATGGGATTTTATGATTTATGATAAAGTTGTGCAATTTTTACTGTTAAAATGATATTTTTAAAATGTGAAAAGGACACAATATTTTATGTTAAAAAGAAAAGGAAAATATTTTGAAAGATGTGAATTGATTGTGACAAAAAGGATATGATATATGATTTTTGAAAATATCGTGAAAGAGAAGGCCCTAGAGGGGTCCGTTTACTAGAGAAGGCCCAGAGGGAGCGCAACGATCGTATTTTCATTTACGTCGGTGCCTAGTGCCCGTCCTCTTGCCCAAAGGTGAGCTAAGACTGATCAGTCGACCAGAGGATACAGCTAGTCACTTTTAAGAATCAAAGTTTACCCAAAATGATAAATGATTGAAAGTTATGCGATTTGACGATTTATGATTAAATTATGCTTACAAAATTATGCTAGCTTATTTTGAATAAAAGTATGATTTTAATGCATGTGCTTGTATATGTATTATTTTTTACTCGTGTTTAGAACGTGCTGAGTCATTAGACTCACTAGGTTTGAATGTTGCAGGTGAGGATGAGGTTGAGGGAGGCGCCGACGCTTGTGTGGATCGAGGCCGGCAGTACATTCCCGAGGGATATTTATTTTCCAAATTAGCTTGATAATCGAAGTTTTGAACTAAAGATTTTTATAATGATTTATTAGAGATTTTTATGCTTTATTTTGAAGTTAGTTTTGATCATGTTAAAAACTGGAAGTTGGATTTTTGTTAATTGACGATTTAGGGATTTTATGAACTTGAGATTTTAAATGTTAAATTAAGTTTTTGGTTATGAAAATGTTGAGTTAATATAAATGTGAAGTTCGAATTTTATGCTTCAAAAAAAATTTAGTAAGATTTTAAAGTTTAAAAGTAGTGGACATTTCATTGGTATCAGAGCGAAGGATCCTCATAGCGAAGGATCCCCAAAGGTTCGTGTTATTGCCACTCCGAGAAGCTCAAGAAGTCACGCCTCAAGTCTGTGAGTTTTGACTGCTTTAGATTTTATATGCTGAACTTCAAAGGCTTCGTGATACAATATATAGACGTTAGATGCATGTTTCAATTAAAATGTTTAATGCATGTTGGTTACGTGGTATGGACGATTTGTACAGAGATGCCTCCTAGACGGGTTCTTCCTGGTGGTAATGAGGATAGACGGGAGGAAGAGATTCTACAACCTCCACCTAATCCGGATGATAGTGCCCGTGTACTAGCCGGTATGGTTCGTTTACTAGAGCGGCACATGGGAAATGGTGCGAGGGTCCGATCGGAAGCTGTCTATGAGCGATTTAGGAGGATGGATCCCGCGGATTTTTCTGGCGCTACTGATCCATTCGTAGCTGAGGATGAATTAGATGTTTAGAGGTGATCTTTAGGTATATCGATATAGCGGACGTCGACCGAGTTCGTTGTACCATCTATCAGCTAAAAGGCGGCGCTTCCTTATGGTGTGAGGGAGCGGAGCGAGGGGTGAATCTAGCGACACTGACTTGGGAGGATTTCAAGAAGATATTCTATGATAAATATTTTACTGCCGATGTTCGTTTGAGGTTGAAGAGAGTTTATAAGTTTCCACCAGGGGGACTTTACTGTTGTTGAGTTTGTGCAGAAGTTTGATAGGAGCCGTCATTTTGTGCCCTTGATTGCCAATGATGCTGCGGAAAAGCTACGACATTTCTTGGATGGTTTGAGGCCGACGATTCGTCGAGATGTGATGTTGGCTAATCCTATTGACTATACCACTGCTGTTTCTAAAGCTTTTCGAGCCGAGCAAACTCTGCAGGATATTGACTGGGAAATGCAGCGCAAGAGGAATCGTGCCCAGCAATCAAGTCAGCAGAACAAGAAGCCGTTTATGAGACCAGCAGCCAGGGCAGTACAAACCACATGGACAATGTAATGCCCGAGATTTTATTTATCATAATCAGAGATTAATCTGAAATGATTTATGGATTAATTGATGTGATTATAGACGGAAAGTATTAGACCGGGAAAGACGGGAGAAAACACGGAATATGTGCGAGGGCAGAGCACCTCGCGCATATGCGCGACAAGGAGCCGCACATATTCGCAGTGGGTGGTAGAAGACCTCGCGCATATGCGCGAGAAGTGGTCGCGCATATGCGCGAGCTGTGCACAAGGTGAAATTCGGGTTCCGAAGGCTGGGCGCACATGCGCGACCTAAAGACGCGCATATGCACGAAATGTCCAGAGAAGTTGGTGCATATGCGCCGGATGGAGGCGCGCATATGCGCGAGTTGCATTGCACGAGACTCGCGCATATGCGCGATGATGTGGCGCGCATATGCGCGAGCTACCGTGTGAACGACGCGCCGAGACCTATGGTCTCGCGCATATGCGCCGAGACAAGTCGCGCATATGCGCGAGACGTGCAGGCTTAAGAAATGGGCCACGTTTCTTCATCATGCAACGTGTGTATATATATATATACAGGCAATTCTTCTCTCAGAAGGAAGAAAGGAAGAGTCGAGGGAAGCTTCATATGAGATTTAAGTTACGAGCAATCCGTCCGTCTGTTTTTGAATCCGAGTACAGCACCGAGTTCCTAGCGACGACAGCTACAACTGGACGTAAGTTTTGTTACGTTTAGATATGATTTGAAATTATGATATGGTCAGAATCGAATATGAATAATATATGGTGTTTCTGATATAGTAGACATCGTATAATTGAAGTCAGATCGAAGAACAGACTGTTTATGTAATTGTTATGATTTTCAGAGTTGATTTGATTAAGATTCAATATCAGAGTTGTATTGCTATTCAGATTATGAGTTGTACTGATACTGATGATGAGTTCTGGTATTATATTTGTGATGTTGAGATTGACGGGGATATCGAGACTGTATTGTTATGCCGTCGAAACATCAGTAGATTGATATTGATCAGATTTTGTATTGATTGAGATTGTATCGTACTTTGTTGAGATTGATCAGATTATGTCTGGATTTGAGTATTGATCAGAACAGGTCTTAAATTGAGTTGTACATTGATATTGTGCATATTTGTTATTGTCATTGCCATATTGGGTATGGACCGATTGGAATGCGAGACTTCGTCTTCGTCAGACCGAGAAGACAAAGGTATAAATCAATGTGAATCGGGAGATCGACTTAAGTCAGATTGGACTTGAGTTTCCCTAAATCACATACTTGTATGTTATTGCTTTTCATACCTTTGTATTATTTGAATGAATATGCTTTGGTTATTGATTTATAGAACAACATAGTATAGCAGATAGCTATCGAGTGAGAGTCACTGACAGAAGGGCCAGATTAGGACAGAGTTGTTAATGGCCCATTGCACATTGTCAGAGTTGGCAGACCCGCCTAGTCTTTGGCAGAACCGCCATGGCAGAACCGCCGAGTCACTGGACTTTTGGATATATATTGATAGACTGAGGAGAAGACCGACTCCTATTGCAGATCTTTAATATAGACAGCCAAAGTCTGGGACTAAGAACGTACCACCATCTAGCTGGGGTATAGTAGATGGGACAACGTTGCGTTACTATTTAGATTGGGATCCCTAGATTAGAAATGAGTCGAGTCTGAGTCTGAGAGTCACAGAGTGTGATTCCTTATTTGATATTGAATTATGTTCCAGATTGCGGTACATATTTAAAGTATAATTGATAATTAATATCGATTCACGTTTTTGATTTAGATACATGTTATGTATATCTGATTCATGCTTTTATATTGTTTATATGATTGCATGTATACTTGATTTATACTGGGAATGTAATTCTCACCGGAGTTATCCGGCTGTTGTCTTGTTTGTATGTGTGCATGACAACAGGTGGTACAGGATCATGGTCAAGAAGAGAACGAGGTAGGACTAGTTAGAGTAGAAATCCGGGCTCAGAATTAAATTAGGTTTCAGCACTGATATGTAGTTGAACCTAGTTGAATTATCGTAGACAATACAAGATTTGTATGTTTATGCTTAATATGTAATTCAAATCGATTTACATTACGTTTCCGCATTGTATTTTAAAAAAAAAAATTTAGACCCTGTGTATTATAATCGATTGAATAATTCCTAAAAATGATTAAAATTGAAATTAGCGTCCGGGTCCCCACAACAGGTGGTATCAGAGCATTAGGTCCTAGAACAGTAGGTTTCTTAGACTGAGATAGAGGAGAATGAGCGGGGTAGATTGAGTTTTCTTTCCTTGCTTGTGATTGCTAGCATGTGTTACTGCTTTATATAATACATGTTTACTTGACTATTTGATTTGATTGTAACGTGTATTATTAAGAATGAATCAGAACTGATTCTTGATCAGCAGTAAGATGATCAGAGGAGGACTGAAACAGGTTTGTTGTATTTGGTTACTAATGCTTTTGGTAATCAGATATACCTCCTCGAAGAATTCCAGAAAGAGGTAGTACTGCGGTGGATCAGATAAATGAGTTGGAAATTCTGATGGAAATACAGTTGAAACAGTTTCAGTCATTTCAACCGCCGATTCTGAAGGGTACTGAGACGTCTGATGATTGTGAGAATTGGTTAGATGATATAGAGATACTGTTTGATTCACTTGATTACCCAGATGAACGGAGAGTTAAACTGGTGCCCAACCAGTTACGGGACATTGCAAGGAGCTGGTGGCAGCGTGGTACGGTGATCACGTGGAAGATGTTCAGAGCTGAATTTTATCAAAGATTTTTCCCAGGATCGTACCGAGAGGACAAAAGAGCAAAGTTTGAGAATTTGAAACAGGGCCAACTGAATATTGAAGAATATGTTGTCAAATTCTCTACTTTACTGCGTTTTGTTCCTCACGTAGCTGGGAATGATGAAGCTGTAGCGGATCAATTCATCAACGGATTGAATCCTGAGATATTTGCCTTGGTGAAGATAGAGCGACCCCATCATTTTGTTGATGCTTTGAATAAAGCAAAGAGAGCTGGGGCAAGTTTGATTCGACAACTGAGGAAGGTTCGATGTAATTCGATCCCAGATACAGCAATCCCCTCTCATATTTGATAGTGACAGTACGAGTGGGAAGCAAGATTTGCTGAAAGCTCGAAAGAAACAGTTTAAGAAATTGGGGAGTGGACCGAGCGGTTCATCTAGCTCCAGTGGTTCTAGCCTGAGTTATACTGGAGTTTATTGCAGAACCTGTGGAGGGAGACATCCCACAGAGCAATGCCAAGGAGTATTTGGTAGTTGCCGTATCTGCAGACAGCAAGGACACTTTGCTAGAAGTTGTCCACAGAGAGGTTCCCGAAGATTTCAGAGAGCAGAATCATCTGGTGGGAGTGACCGAGGAACAGATCCAGGAGGCACTTGATGATATAGTGACAGGTATCTGTTCTTTTATGATTTTGTTCCATATGTATTGGGAGATTCTCGTACATCTTATACATGATTCTGTATGAATTGCATTTATATATTCTTTATCGGTTGGGTCTGTATATACTGTAGTATTGATTTCTTTATCTTTTGGGGGAAAGATTGATATCAGTGAATTCTGTAAATATCGTATACTGCAGTAAGATGAGAATGAAATCGAGATAGAATGTGTTGTACTTGTGTTGTCTGATTTTGACCGCATTATTGATATTAATATGCAGACCAAGTACAGAACTATTGTAGACTCCTTTCAGGAGATGGTAAGATTCAGACCAGATATGGCTGATGAGTAGAAATTCTACGGTGAGGGTTCTAGATCCAGAATTCCTTTGATATCCGTATTGTCTGTGACTCGATGGTTACATAAAGGAGCAGATGGAATCCTTATGTATCCAGTAGATGTACTGAAATCGAGCCTAGCATTGGCAGATTTGCCAATGATATATGAGATGCTGAAGTCTTTTCAGATGAGATTCCGAATTTGCCTTATATCAGGGAGATTGATTTCAGCCTTGATTCGATATCATTTCTGTTATCAGTTCAGTTATGGATGGATGAATCCTGTATTCAGAGGTATTCTGATGATTTTAGGCCAGGTATATTCATGATATTTTGATTTCTCGCAGCATATGACCGACTGAATCGAATATTTTGTATTGAATATTCTAAGAACCGAGATTATGGTATATAGAAACTGTTGAAATGTGAATCTTGACTGAGACAGTTTATATTCAGAAATGCCAGAAATGTCAGAAATTTATAGATGTCTGAGTTTAACAGGCTATTATATACGATTGTTGTTTTGAAATTGCTGGAGAATTGTTATTGTTCAAAAACAATATTTAAGACAGATTATACTGTTTGAGGAACATTACATTCGAAGATGAAGATGTGATCGATTAGTCCGAATCGACAGTATTGTCAGACATTGCGTTTTATGAGTTTAATAGAGCAGTGATTGAAGTTTCGAATCTAATCCGATATTACTGTTGTTCTGAATCCGTGGTTGATACAGATTGTTATGCATCGTTGAACTTATATACAGTTCAAACAGAACCAGAGCTGATTTTGAAAATTATAGCAGTTCAGAAATTATCAGAATGTTCAGAACCCGGTTTTGATAATCAGAACAGGGTGTCGATCAAAATATCAGATTTGTGACAGTGTGTTATATGCGAGTAACCGTCTTATTGTACTGAATATTTCAGATTTGAAACGACAGATATTGTCAGAAATGAACAGTGATTTGGAAAAAATTAGTTTTTGAGAAAAACAGATGAAATCAGATATTACAGAATTTGCATCGAAATGTCTGAAATGCCAGCAGATAAAGACAGAAAGATAGAAAACCGGGGAATTATTATAAAGCTTATTTATTCCTGAATGGAAGAGGATCACATTTGTATGGATTTTGTGATGAAACTACCGAGATCTTTCTAAGATTGTGATGTGATATGAGATTCATTGACAGATTGTTCAATCTGCATATATTAGTTTGTACAAGATGACGTACAAACATGACCAGATGACAAAGATCGATGTCAGAAAAATGGTCAGATTGAACAGAATGCCAAAATAGATTATATCAGATTGTGATTTTTGATTGATTTTGTACTTGTAGCAGAATATACCTTGAGCTCTTTCACATATTATCCCCAGACTGACAGATAGCCAAAGCGGACTATCCAGATATGGGAGGATATTTGTGGAACTGTAGTGCTGGACTTTAGTACTAGCTAACACGATGTATTGTCATTTTGTGAATGATCGTATGATAATAGCTATCAGATGAGCATTGAGATAGCTGCAAACGAGGAATTGTACAGTGAGAACTGCAGATTTCCTTTGTATAAGGATAATATCTCGGAGATACCTAAGATAGGATCTGATACGGTCAGAGATATGGCAAGAAAAATGTAGCTGATTCAGAAGAGAATGAAAACAGCTCAGAATAAACAGACTGAATATGCCAACGTCAGACGATGACTGTTGGTATTTGAGGCCGAAGATTGAATATATCCTTGACTGGGATAAACAGATTCGATAACAGCTGAGGGTGTTGATTTGTTATGAGCTGTTGATTGGTATATACGGATGTTGTATAGCCAGCGAGATTAATTCTGTCAGAGTTATTTTGAGTGGTATTATGATATTATACTTCTTGAATTAATATTCCAGTTTGGAATCAGAGATCCGTAAAAGAGAGATATTTCAGAATGAAGATTATTCTGTTGTTAAAAACACAGTAAGATTTTCAGAATATCAAAGAGACTACTTGAAAAACAGAATCGGATATGAGATTGATTTCAGAATGGATTCATTGAGATGAGTTTTCTGATTAAACTCTGTTATACATTTCTTCTGAGATATCTGAATTAATTGCCTATGATTTCGGGGACGAAATCAGATCTTAGGGGGGGAGAAATGTAATGCCCGAGATTTTATTTATCGTAATCGGAGATTAATCTGAAATGATTTATGGATTAATTGATGTGATTATAGACGGAAAGTATTAGACCGGGAAAGACGGGAGAAAACACGGAATATGTGCGAGGGCAGAGCACCTCGCGCATATGCGCGACAAGGAGCCGCGCATATGCGCGTGGGTGGTAGAAGACCTCGCGCATATGCGCGAGAAGTGGTCGCGCATATGCGCGAGCTGTGCACAAGGTGAAATTCGGGTTCCGAAGGCTGGGCGCACATGCGCGACCTAAAGACGCGCACATGCACGAAATGTCCAGAGAAGTTGGCGCATATACGCCGGATGGAGGCGCGCATATGCGCGAGTTGCATTGCACGAGACTCGCGCATATGCGCGACGATGTGGCGCGCATATGCGCGAGCTACCGTGTGAACGACGCGCCGAGACCTATGGTCTCGCGCATATGCGCCGAGACAAGTCGCGCATATGCGCGAGACGTGCAGGCTTAAGAAATGGGCCACGTTTCTTCATCATGCAACGTGTATATATATATATATATACAGGCAATTTTTCTCTCAGAAGGAAGAAAGGAAGAGCCGAGGGAAGCTTCATATGAGATTTAAGTTACGAGCAATCCGTCCGTCTGTTTTTGAATCCGAGTACAGCACCGAGTTCCTAGCGACGACAGCTACAACTGGACGTAAGTTTTGTTACGTTTAGATATGATTTGAAATTATGATATGGTCAGAATCGAATATGAATCATATATGGTGTTTCTGATATAGTAGACATCGTATAATTGAAGTCAGATCGAAGAACAGACTGTTTATGTAATTGTTATGATTTTCAGAGTTGATTTGATTAAGATTCAATATCAGAGTTGTATTGCTATTCAGATTATGAGTTGTACTGATACTGATGATGAGTTCTGGTATTATATTTGTGATGTTGAGATTGACGGGGATATCGAGACTGTATTGTTATGCCGTCGAAACATCAGTAGATTGATATTGATCAGATTTTGTATTGATTGAGATTGTATCGTACTTTGTTGACATTGATCAGATTATGTCTGGATTTGAGTATTGATCAGAACAGGTCTTAAATTGAGTTGTACATTGATATTGTGCATATTTGTTATTGTCATTGCCATATTGGGTATGGACCGATTGGAATGCGAGACTTCGTCTTCGTCAGACCGAGAAGACAAATGTATAAATCAATGTGAATCGGGAGATCGACTTAAGTCAGATTAGACTTGAGTTTCCCTAAATCACATACTTGTATGTTATTGCTTTTCATACCTTTGTATTATTTGAATTAATATGCTTTGGTTATTGATTTATAGAACAACATAGTATAGCAGATAGCTATCGAGTGAGAGTCACTGACAGAAGGGCCAGATTAGGACAGAGTTGTTAATGGCCCATTGCACATTGTCAGAGTTGGCAGACCCGCCTAGTCTTTGGCAGAACCGCCATGGCAGAACCGCCGAGTCACTGGACTTTTGGATATATATTGATAGACTGAGGAGAAGACCGACTCCTATTGCAGATCTTTAATATAGACAGCCAAAGTCTGGGACTAAGAACGTACCACCATCTAGCTGGGGTATAGTAGATGGGACAACGTTGCGTTACTATTTAGATTGGGATCCCTAGATTAGAAATGAGTCGAGTCTGAGTCTGAGAGTCACAGAGTGTGATTCCTTATTTGATATTGAATTATGTTCCAGATTGCGGTACATATTTAAAGTATAATTGATAATTAATATCGATTCATGTTTTTGATTTAGATACATGTTATGTATATCTGATTCATGCTTTTATATTGTTTATATGACTGCATGTATACTTTATTTGTACTGGGAATGTAATTCTTACCGGAGTTATCCGGCTGTTGTCTTGTTTGTATGTGTGCATGATAACATGTGGGACAGGATCAGGGTCAAGAAGAGAACGAGGCAGGACTAGTTAGCATGGAGATCCGGGCTCAGAATTAAATTAGGTTTCAGCACTGATATGTAGTTGAACCTAGTTGAATTATCGTAGACAATACAAGATTTGTATGTCTATGCTTAATATGTAATTCAAATTGATTTACATTACGTTTCCGCATTGTATTTTAAAAAAAAAAAAATTAGACCCTGTGTATTATAATCGATTGAATAATTCCTAAGAATGATTAAAATTGGAATTAGCGTCCGGGTCCCCACAGACAACCACTTAGAGAAAATGTCCCGAAGACTGTTGAGAAGCCACTTTTCAAGGAGTGCGATTGCCGTCACTACGGCAAGTGCATGTGGGGCACCTACAAGTGGTTCAAGTGCGGAGAATGGGGCATAAGGCTGGTGATTGGCCAAAGCTTAAACAACCCACGACTGGAAGGGCTTACGTGATGCACATTGAGCAAGTGGAGCCAGAAACTACGCTTATTACAGGTACTCCGACTATCCAAGCATTTAAAATTGCCGTATTTCTTGAAATAATAAGCATGAATGCTAGAATTGAATTGAGGTGCATGGAACTTGATGACTTAGAATTCCATGTTTCAAATTCTAAGGTATTAGACATAGAATTTTTGCAAACATTGGCTATATGGATCAAATTGCAGAAGATAAAAAATTTAAGGAACTAAAAAAATTTTAGAAAATTTATGAAGAAAAGATGGTACGAATTAAAAATTCATAGGACTGAATTGCAAAAAATTTGAAAATTTTATGGGGTCACTTTGCAATTTACGAAAATTAAAAGGTCGAAATACTAATACGGGAAAGTAGAAGGGCCTAGATGATATGAAATTTCTTAACCTTTTGGCCTTAATCGAGTGTAATGAAAATTTTATCAGGACGAATTTTGTTAGCGGGCGTAGCTACTTACGCCTTGAAAAATTCTGGAGCTACGCATTCTTTCATATCTGAATCCTACGTGAAGCAATTGGGAATCTTACCAGTAGACGTAAAGTCGGAATTCAAAGTTACAGTGCCTTCCAACGAACATATGGTCTCTACAAGCGTCGTTAAGGATGTGGAACTCAAATTGCAAAAGAATGTTATATGGGCGGACCTTATTGTATTACCAATGCCCGAGTTCAATATTATTTTGGGAATAGATTGGCTCACACTGAATGGGGCTACTATTGATTTTCGGCGGAGGTCAGTATGTATTAGACCGTCCAATGGGTAAGCATTCATCTTTGAGGTTGCACAAAACAATCAAATGCCGCATATCATTTCATGCATTCGTGTAAAGAAGCTTATCCGAAGAGGCTGTCAAGGTTTTCTTGCTAGTATTATATCTGTACCCACTACTAACAGTCGATCTATTGAGGATGTGGAGGTTGTCAAGGACTTTTCGGACGTGTTCCATGACGATGTTTCTGGTATCCCACCAGAGCTAGAGGTGGAATTTGCTATTGGATTGATGCCTGGTACCGTGCCGATCTCTAAGACACCATATCGCCTAGCACCTGCTAAAATTAAATAATTAAAAGATCAAATTCAAGAGCTGCTAGACTAGGGAATTATTCGCCCTAGTTTCTCTCCATGGGGCGGGCCAGTACTATTTGTGAAGAAAAAGGATGGGAGCATGAGACTGTGCATCAATTACAGAGAGCTGAATAGAGTGACAGTGAAGAACAATTATCCATTACCCCGAATCAAAATTTTTTTGATCAATTGCAAGGAGCTTTGGTATTTTCAAAGATAGATTTACAGTCTGGATATCACCAATTGAGGGTGAAAGAGGAGGATGTGCACAAGACAACTTTCAGAACGCGTTATGGGCATTATGAGTTTTTAGTGATGTCTTTTGGATTGTCTAATGCTCCAGCGATCTTCATGGATCTCATGAATCATATATTTCAGCCGTATCTCGATCAATTCATTATTGTTTTTATCGATGATATCTGGATCTATTCCAAGAGCCGAGAGGATCATGAGCAGCACTTGAAGACGACCTTGCAAGGGTTATGATGTCGGAAATTATATGAAAAATTTAGCAAGTGCGAGTTTTGGCTAGAGAGGGTGGCATTCTTTTGCCACATCGTGCCAAAAGAGGGAGTAGAGGTCGACCCATCTACGGTCGAGTCAGTGAAGCAGTGGCTAGTGCCTAAAAGTGTGACGGAAATCCGCAGTTTCTTGGGTTTAGTTGGCTACTATCGTAAGTTCATCCAGGGTTTTTCATCTAATGCAGTACCCTTGACATCTTTGATGAAGTAGAATGCGATATTTATTTGGGGACCGGAATGTCAAAATAGCTTTGATCAGTTGAAGCAAGCACTCACTACCGCTCCAAATCCAACGATGCCGACAGAACAAGGGGAATATGTGTTGTACACCAATACTTCGAAACTAGGATTGGGCTCAGTTCCTATGTAGCATGAACGAGTCATAGCGTATGCGTCTAGACAGTTGAAAGTACATAAAAAATATTATCCAACGCATGATCTTAAGCTTGCAGCAGTCGTATTTGCGTTGAAAATTTGGAGGCAATACTTGTATTGCGAGAAATACAAGATCTTTATAGACCACAAAAGCTTCAAGTATTTCTTTACCCAAAAGGAGCTGAACATTAGACAAAGAAGATGGCTAGAACTTGTAAAGGACTAAGACTGTCACGGCCCAGCCCACTTGTGATATTGTCCGCTTTGGCCCGAGGCCTCACGGCTTTAAAACGGGTCACAAGGGGTTGCTACACGCTCATTTAAATGCCCAGCATCTCTCTCGTTGTTTAGCGATGTGGGATTTCGCCTAAGGGCCCTTAGGCGAAATCCCACATCGCTAAACAACGAGAGAGATGCTGGGCATTTAAATGAGCGTGTAGCAACCCCTTGTGACCCGTTTTAAAGCCGTGAGGCCTCGGGCCAAAGCGGACAATATCACAAGTGGGCTGGGCCGTGACATTTGGTATTAGAGCGACTCCGCGTGGGCTTGGGATGGTGGGGCAAACCTCAGCGAGGACGCTGAGTCCGGAAAGGGGGGGTGAGAGGGCTCTTAGACGAAATCCCACATCGCTAAACAATGGGAGAGATATTGGGCATTTAAATGAGCGTATAACAACCCCTTGTGATGCGTTTTAAAGCCGTGAAACCTCGGGCCAAAGCGGACAATATAACAAGTGGGCAGGGCAGTGACATTTGGTATCAGAGCGACTCCGCGTAGGTTTGGGATGGTGGGGCAAACCTCAGCGAGGACGCTGAGTCCCGAAAGGGGGGGTGAGAGGGCCCTTAGGCAAAATCCCACATCGCTAAACAACGGGAGAGATGCTGGGCATTTAAATGAGCGTGTAGCAACCCCTTGTTATGTGTTTTAAAGCCGTGAGGCCTCGGGCCAAAGCGGATAATATCACAAGTGGGCTGGGCCGTGACAAAGACTGCGACATTAGCTATCATATCGGCAAAGCTAATGTAGTGACAGACGCTTTGAGTAGGAAATGGACAGTCTTGGCCCATTTATCAATACAAAAGCCTCTACAAGTGGAACTTCAGCGCTTCGATCTCAAAGTTTATGCTAGGAGAGATGCCTCTATTCTCGCTACATTGACAGTACATTCCACTTTACGAGATAAAATTCGAGCCGGACAGTCTAATGATGAGCAACTGCAGAAATTGGAGACAACGGGATGAATCAAAGTGCAACATGTTTTATTCAGTCGAGGAGGGCATTGTTAAGTAAAGAGTTCGACTATGGGTTCCTAGTGGTGATTCAATTATAGTCGACATTATGACTAAAGCTCACAGTACCCCTTATTTTGTTCATCCCAGAAGTATCAAGATGTACAAGGACTTGTAACTTTTATTTTGGTGGTCGGGAATGAAACAAGACGGTGAAAGGACTCAATGCCATTTGGATAATAGTTTATCGTCTTACTAAATCAGCACATTTCCTACCTGTTAAGACGACGTTTTCCATGACACAGTATGCGGAGCTATACATTTGAGAGATAGTTAGACTGCTTTGGATTCTAGTACCTATAGTGTCGAACCGAGACACTCGTTCACTTCATCATTTTGGAAGAGTTTACATACGGCCTTGGGAATGAAACTACAATTGAGCATCACATTTCATCCTCAGACCGACAGTCAGTCTGAGAGAGTAATACAGATTTTCGAGGATCTACTCCGATCATATATTATGCAAGTAGAACTTTAAACAATGCTTAAATGAATTACTCCACAACTGAAAAAGAACTACTTGCTGTAATATTTGCATTAAATAAATTTTTTTCTTATTTGATTGGATCAACGACTATTTTGTTTACTGATCATTCTGCTATTAGATATTTATTGACCAAACAGGATGCAAAGCCACGACTGATACGATGGATTTTGTTGCTCCAAGAATTTGACATTGCAATCACAAAAAAAAAAGAACCGAGAATGTCGTAGCGGATCATTTTATCTAGACTAATAACATGATCATCTTATGAAATGGCACCAATTGATGATAATTTTCCTGATGAACATCTATTTACAGTTACTACTACACCTTGGTTTGCTAAAATAGTAAATTTTCTTGTGACATGAAAAATGCCACCGCAATGGAGTTCCCAAGATAAAAGAAAATTTTTGAATCATGTAAAAATACTTTTATTGGTATTATTCGTATCTGTTCAAGTATTGTCCAGATCAAAATTTTCGACGTTGTATACCAGAAAATGAGGTAAGTAGTGTCATTAAATTTTGTCATTCAGAAGCATTAAGATGACATTTTCTTCAAAGAAAACGGATGCAAAAATCTTGCAGTGTGGATTTTATTGACCCACGAAATCTGAAAGATCTGTGAAAATTGTCAAAAATTGGGTGTGATTTCAAAAAAAAACATGATGCCTTTGAATCCTATCTTTGAAATTGAAATCTTTGACTGTTGGGGAATTGATTTTATGGGATCTTTTCCGCCGTCGTTTGGATATTTGTATATTTTAGTTGCAGTTGATTATGTTTCCAAATGGATAGAAGCAATTCCATGTCGAACAAATGATCATAAAATCGTCATCAAATTTTTGAAAGAATATATTTTTAGTAGATTTGGAAATCCTCGAGCCATGATAAGTGATGAGAGAACTCACTTTGTTAATAAACCATATGCTTCAGTAATGAAAAATATGGTATTACTCACAAAGTAACTACTCCTTATCATCCTCAAACAAATGGACAACTTGAATTATCTAATAGGGAGATAAAGCAAATTTTTGAAAAAATGTTAACCCAAATAGAAAGATTGATCTATGCGACTTAATGATGTACTTTGGGCATATCGAACAGCTTTTAAAACATCATTGAATACGTATCCCTGTAGGTTAGTTTACGAAAAACATAGTCATTTGCATTGTTTAATTGGAACATAAAGCCTATTAGGCGATCAAAACTTTTAATGCAAACATGGTTGATGCCAAAAAAAATTCCGCAAATTGCAACTTAATGAACTTGATTAATTGAGAAATGACGTGTATGAGAATTTAAGGATTTATAAAGATAAAATCAAATCATTTCATGATAGAACAATTCTTAGAAAATCATTTGATATTGGTAAAAAAGTTTTGCTTTATAATTCTCGATTTCACGTATTCCCAGGAAAATTACGATTAAGATGGACATGCCCATATGTTGTAAAACATGTGTATCCATCCTTATGGAGCTGTGAACATTGAAAATCTTAAAAATGGTGATGTTTTTAAAGTAAATGGACAAAGACTTAAACAAGTTTTAGAAAATGAAATCTTTCAAGAAGAGTTTATTTCCCTTTCCGATCCTTGATTTTTTGTGTTGCATTTAATTTTTTTTGTTTTTATTTGAGGTTTCCTTAATCTTTTTATTTTCCAGATTAAATGGCGGATAACGGCACTACGTGACTCTCATAGTCGGTTAAATCAGTTTCCCACAATTGCTGATACAATTAAAAAAAAAACATTTATTTTCTTTTCAAAATGGATGAAATGCTCTCTAAAATTTGTAAATATTTTCCCTCTGTTTCTAAAAATGTTCTAAGAAAAATTTATGTAGGTAGGTGTGAAAGATTGAGATTGCTAATGCAAAAAAAAATTCCAGAAGATATCCGTCTTGTAATATAAGCTAAGGTCCGATTAGGAGGAGATGTTTCACAGTCATTACTCGTTCGGTATATGTCTGGATTAGGAAAAAACACTTATGCGAAAAAACGAAGGGTCAGGTTTGTCATAAGTGTGCAAGATGGACTTGTGACAAATGATGTAGATCTTTGGGATGTGTTTTCAATAACAGAGAAGATAAAATTGGTTTCATTAAGAATGAGCTGAGTACAGAGTCTTTAGATGACATCTTATTGACTCTTGAGATGCATTCTAGTGGACACGTGCATATTGAACATCTCCGTTTATGGAAACAATTTCAAGTTGAGCGTTATCGTAATAGTCTTGGGAATCCAACTAAAAAGACCCTGTTTGTCAATTTAAAAGAAAATTGGATGGGAAGTATATACTGGACTCATAGAAAACGTTGAAGTCATTTCTGGACGTAAAACCAGAGAAATTGTGAGCCACAATAACAATACTGTCTATATGCGTGTGTCTCATTATTGTTTTTGTTGTTTATTCTACTTACCGCCGTGACCCATAGTTTTGTCATGATAACTTATTACCCCTATAAAATCTCTCATCTTTCTCTCTATTTTTGCAGACCAAAAAGAAAGTAAAAACATGGATGGATCCTGTAACATACCATACTTTTAAACTACTTGAAATTTGGGGAAAAATAAAATTTTTCTTAAAAATAAACTAAACTTTCAAATTGATCAAGAATAAACTGTCCAACAAAGCATTTGCAATAAGATGGATCACGATAAATCTTGCTAAAGAAAGTTCTTGTTTAAAGATCAAAACTAAAACGTAAAAATCAGAGTATTTTGAACATTTCATAAACTTAAAATATTGCGGTCCTCGGGTTTAGCCTCCCGCTCAGTCCAAGCCAGCTCACTGGTCCCCACCTCTCGTCTCTGTAAACTCATCCTCACCTGCATCGATCAAGTCTAGTGAGTCTAAAGACTCAACACGTATAAACTGGAAGTAGCAAGTAATACGTAATAAAATCACATGCAACTTTAAAATAGAACATACATGCTTGAACTTTAACATGCGTATAAAAGCTTGAACTTACATACATAACATAGACTTGCCATACATGAAACTTTTCTTAAACATGTTTGCATACTTGTACATATATGAACATACATAAACTTCATCATGTTGCGTAGAGGCATGTTTCAAAGCAAGTGACCCATACATAAATAAGCCGTATCAGACTAAACCACAGTACTGGGTTGACAGAAAAAATCCACTGCCACATACATGAGATCCCGTTCATGCTTTAACGGGTGGATTGGTCCCTGGCCATGATTTACCACTTTCCAATCCTGATCTAAACCCGTTCATGATTTAACGGGGTGGATTGGTCCCTGGTCATGCTTTACCGCTTTCCAATCCCATACATAAATTTGGTCACAAGACATTTAGCATACCTCAAAAACATGAAAATATTTTCTTTTGCACGTCGAACATACTTACTTGGCGTTGAGGGATTTGTTGGAACTCGCTTGGGACCACTGCTGCACATACTAACATGAATTTCAACATTTAACTTGCATAACTTAGACGTAGGTATTCGTGCTCACCACTAAAATAAATCAATAGCTTATGATATTCTAGATCACTCGTGACTTGACCTCGTTTAATCATACTAACCATGACATCAAACCCCGAAACAAGCTCTAAAATGATGTGTGAACATTTCCCATACAATAAAAGATAAGGACTCATTATTGAAACCTAAAGAAAAAAAAGAAACCAAAACTCCCTCAAGCTGGCCCCGCGCTCGGGGGGTGATATCCTACCGCTCGAGCGCCAGGTCTACTGGCCTCGGACAAAAAGAGTGGCGCTCGGGGGGTAAGAGGTTACCGCTCGAGCGCCGCGCCTTTAAAAATATACTCCCGATAGTGAAGGTGGCGCTTGGGCGGTAAAATGTTACCGCTCGGGCGTCGAGTGCACTGGACTCCGTGACTTGAAGCTTAATACTCCTAACTATATCATATGAATTAGTGACCCAATCCATCGAGATTCGTCCTAGAACGCTATGACGCTGACTCAAATCCATAAAATGCCCCAAACGTTCCCATAGAGTGGACGCACCACACTCCACGCAATAAACCCATAAACTCAATTGTGACACCAATTGTTTCCTACGATTTCTAATGCAACCAACGACTATTTTGACACATAACGAAGCATCAAAACTCATCCCAAACTCATACTCCATATACCTAAACACAGCAGTGATCACCCGACAGTTCCCAACGTAGCCTGCAACAAATAAACTTCAAGAACACATCAATAACATATTTTTCAGAAAACGCAGTTTGAGCAGTCCCACGAAAATCACCATAACTCACTCAATTTTTATCCAAGTATTTTGAATTTTATATCAAATCGAAGGTATCAAAAATTTCTACGTTTCATATGTTGAACTTTTTCCCAAATTCTCGACCTACAAATCGCAGTTTTCAAAATATAGTGAAAAAAGAAAATTTAGATCTAAAAATTATTTCAAAACTGATCCAACTAATTTTCTGATCAAACTATGAACATCATACATGAATTTTACGCATAATAAACATCAACATAAATACTATGAGAAGATCGACGCAGGAACAACAGAATATACGTGTCTTTAAATCTTTAATGTTATCGAAACAACGACTCCGACGCGGGAAGGAAGCGATGGTTGATCCGGGACGATCGTGCAACGATTTTCTTGCAACAAAACTTACGAAAAATTGCTGGAGAAATAAAAGGAGAGGGGCGGTTGTTCTTGCTTCAAGGAACCCTAGTTTTCCTTCTCTCAAAAATATGAAAATCTGAATTGATATATGTGTGTGTGTTAAAACATGTGTGTGTGTGTGTGTCTCAGTGTGTGTGTGTGTGTTTAGTCAAATTAGGGGATTAAAAATATTGCTTAATTAAAAATTAACCCCTAATTAAAAGTTAATTAAATACTAACTAAATTACTAACTCCTCACAAAATACTAGCATCTTAAACATTGAAAAAAATACACAATAGGTACACCTTTTAAAATTCTGAAATTTTAGAATCACCTTATAACCAAATTAGGCTTTTAAAATGCTACAAATAAATAAATTATTTAAAATGCCCCATTATTAACTTAAAATAAAATACCACATTTTAAAGTTACCAAAATCGTCACCGGTCTCTTTTCCTCGATCCCGCATCGAATAATCGCCTGAAACATGAAACTCTAGACATAATTTAACGTGTCACATAAACATTAAAATAATGCAATTTAAATAAATCACGCATCACTAAAAATCATTTTAAATTTAAATAAATGATTTAACAATTAAATAAATGCATGGGTTTTACGTGTACTGATTTTGGGCTCTACAGATCCTCAGCACAAACATTGAAAAATATTTGTGTATTTTGTGGGCCAAGTCCTAGAAAAAATGAAGTATTTGTAGAAGTAGCGAATAATCTTGGAAAGATATTGGATGAGAGAAAAATTCACTTGGTATATGAGAGAGGTAATATTGGATTAATGTGATCTGTTTCAACATCTGCTCATCTTGGATGTAGTGAGGTTTTGCGTATTATTCCTACAGCTTTAGCTGAAGGAAATATTACAGGTGTTATGATTGGGGGGATTACAAGTTTCTTCTGCGTATGAACGGATCACCAAAATGATTGAAAATTCTGATATTTTTATCGTACTACCAGGTGGTTTTGGTACATTAAAAGAAATTTTTCACACTGTTTTTTGGGCACAACTTAATATCCATAGTAAACCTGTGGGTTTGTTGAATATCAATAATTATTATGATAGTTTGTTGACATTTCTTGATAAAGCTGTGGAATATGATTTCATTTTAGAAAATTCACGATAGATACTCCTCTCTGCTTCGACTGCCGACCAATTAATTGATGATTTGGAAGCTTTTGTTCATAAGCCCGATCCGATGATAACAAAGATCAATTGGTTGCAATCAAGCAGTAAGAACATAAAGTTGGATAATTGATTCAAAAGTCGTGGATTGGTTTGTGTTTGTTTCAGTTTTTTATCTTCAATAAAATTCCAGATGATATCTCTTTCATTATGTACTCTTTATTAATAGTTATTATGACATTAGGGACAATGTCATATTCTGATTGGGGGGAGAACAAACTTATATAAAAAAAACTTTAAAAATATATATATTAAAAAATATTATTTTAAAATAAAACCATGTTAATTGTTTGTAACTTAGTAATTTTTGCAAAAATATCATACATTACATGTTTGAAAGATTTATATTAGAAAATTTATTAATATATATTAGGATGTTTAAATTTATATTTGAAAAAAAAGTCAATTTTAATATTCTAACCACTATAAAATATGATTTTTGAAATTTTTTTGAGTGATTTACCATTATGATAAATCAGTTATTAAAGTATATGGCTCAAAATATACTTGATAAGAGTGTCTAAATTTTAAACTCACACATATTTTGTGAGCAAGTGGAGAGGATTGAGAAAACAACTTTCGAGCCTTTATTGATCATGAGAGAGGCTATCTATTGCTTAGATCTTGAGTTCTTATTTTGAGAAAAAATCGATAATTCCTGGAAAAAAAAGAAAAAAAAGAGATGTTGAAGATTTATGTAAGGAGCATATACTTAGTCTGATTCTATAATGATATGATAGAAAAAATCTCAAAAGAAGATCAGGAAAAAAATTTTATATAATAAGAATAACTATATTTTGAATCAATGGATTTCTTATATTTTGATTAATTTGGCTCGTTTGTCTGTCTACATTATGTAAACCATTTTCCTGAGCATTTATCTGTATTCGAACTCCATGAGAGAAATCGTTACCATGAATTGAAACATTTAATAACCTATGAGGATATGGAGTTGAGACTCTTACTAGAAATTTCTGAAGGTCATGTACATTTAATTACCTGTAAATAAGATTTAAATTGATAAGCTCAGATTATTTCATAAATTATAATTACGATGATCTTAATATAACTTATGATAGTTTTGAACTTTACTTTAAACACTTAGATAGTTCCGATTACAATTATATTTATATTAATCTATATGTTCTGTGTTGTTACTAACGCTTAAATTGCTAGAGACTTGCAATAAACCGGTTGGGGTGTGATAAACATAAAAAATTGTGCATCAATTAAATGTTTTATAATATAAATTTATAGTTTTTGTTTTATTTAATATTTAAATATTATATGTTTTATAATAAATTGTATAAAATATAAGTAGTTGTGTAATTATAAGTTTTTACTATTTTTATAGATTTAGTAAAACAAGAATAACCTTGGCGTTGCAAATAGGATTAAGATGATTTTTAGACCTGTAGAAAGTTGATTTTAATATATACAATATTGGTGGCAAGCATAAGATAAAAATTTTCTCACAATTGGGATCAAATTAAGCAACAAATAAAGTTACCAAAAGAGTGGCAGTTTTACCATGCTAGAGCATTTTGACCATATTTTAGAACATTTCATGTTCGCAATCATGATTTTGATGTTAAAAAACTTGTTATTTTGTTACTAATGATTTACCTAAGTGTGCAGGAAACCTGTTGGAAACTTAATTTCGGTTGTTTGACAATCTAAATGATTAATTTATTGGACTAACTGATCAAGTAACTTGTAGTAACTAAACTACACAAATCAACTGATAGTTGCCTAACTGAAGATTAATGCGCAGTTTATCGAAGGCAACTGAAACCAGCTGAACTGAACTTACGAAGACAACTGATTGATCAGTTGGAAACTGATCAGTTGACATATTCAGTTGTGAGCTTATCAACTGATCATTCAGCTGTACACATCATCAGTTGAAAAGGACATTTAATCGACAACAATACAAAGAAGACTGCAACTCGTAGTGGAACGTCGTATTTCAGAGCTTATAGTGTACGAATGTTAGAAGAATATTGACGTGGCAATCAACGGATATAATGATTCAAATTATACTTAATGTTACCATTGAAGAGAAGCCTATAAATAGGTGAGAAGAGCAGTTGAGCAAGGAACCAATCGATCTATCTATTCTCTCAAACTTGCTGTTACCCTGCTGAATTTATTACTCTTATTCGAGAAACAAAAATCTCACTCTTATCTGATTTATTTGTAGCATTTGAGACTATCTTTCGAGCTTACAAACACAAATCGTATTATTGTTTATTTGATTTTATCTAGATCAGTTGTGCTAAGTTCAGTCGAAGAACTGTGAGATATTTAATAAACTAAGAATTTCAGTTTTGGTAGTGTTCAGTCCAAACTGAAGTGGTTATGTACAAGTTTTGTATCGATCAAAGTCTTTTAGTGTAACGCCCCGAAAATTTAAGAGTCCACGCGAACCACATGCATGCGATTTATTAAATTCTTTTGTATTTTAATTAAATGTTTTAATTGCATGAATTGATTATGTTGTGCATATTTGTATGTTTAAATTATGTTTTATACATGGTTGCATTAAAATGTATTTTTAAAGGTTATTCGAGTTGCGATCGAGGAATGACGACCGATGGCTGAAAAATAGAAAATGTTTTTATTAAATAATTATTTTTAATTATTTAAAAGATGGTCGATGCTTTTTAGTATTTTTGTGAAATTAAGGGTTTTGAGGTGATTTTATACGCCGGGGCGTAAATTTTATCGGTGTTGGTTTTTCAACTAAAATACGAGCTTTTTGGCAACCCGGCTAATAAATTCACAAATTTATTTAAACAAAAACCTTGTTAATATTTTATTTAATTCTAATTAAAGGCTAATGGGCTTAATTGTTGGCTTAATGGGCCTAAAGCCATGTTAGCAAATAATTAGTATATAATACATGATTTAGTCTCCCAAAAACCCTACAATCCTAACATCAACTATCGGCCACCTAATTTTATTTTCTGAGAACTCTCCACCTCTCTCAAGCACACGGCAGCACACTTGCACAGCTTTTTGAAGGGAAACTCGAAGGGGTCTAGAGAATTCAAGCCTTGGTTTCGATCTGTTCTTCGACGTCAACGGTTTTTCGTGCGTTAAATATGCAAAGGCACACCTTAATCTCCCTTTTCTCATCCATCATATAATATTATGATTTGAATTATTGAATGCATGAGGAACATGAAATATTTTAAGAATTTTTGTAATATTGCATGTATGCTTGAGGGAAGGTGATTTTTGAGTCAAATAATTTGTTCTTTGCATGCTAAGGGGGCTGCCATGATGCTATATTATGTTTAAGCACAGTTTCAAGCAAAACAAAGTCCCACACACACACCCAAGATCGGGAGAAACCAAAGAAAACAGGAAATAAGAAAACTGCATACGGCTGTCTTAGGATAGGGTGATCGGGTTTCATGAGGGAGGGTTGAGCTTGGTCGTGGCTTGGGCCGGGGCACGGCTAGGGCATGTCACGAGTCAGGGGGAGAGTCCTAGCCAAGCTAGGACTCATGGTCAGGGCTGGGGAAGAGTCCTAGCCACACTAGGACTCTACCCGAGAGCACAGCCTCAGCTGTTGCTGCCTTCGCGCGGCTGCAGGGGCTCAGGGGCTTGATGCATGGGCACGGGCTGGGCAAGGGTAGTTCACTAGGGTCCTAAGGTGGTGCATAACACGTTGGTTCAGGGGCTGGGGCGTCGGCTTAGGGTCTAGGCACCAAAACATAGAGTCCAAGCTCATTGAAACTCTCGGCCAGCTTATGGGCAGTAGAGGGGACCTTCGTTTTTTGTTTTGGGGAGGGTTTCTTGTTGAAGTTAGAGTCCAGTAGGCTAAATTATTGTGTTGGGCAAGTTTTGGCTCGACTTGGTTTGGGGGTAACTCGTGAAAATCAGAAGTTGGCTCGGGGTCGAAGTTTAGGTGTCAAAATAGGGTTTTAAGTAAAGAAAAAATTGGAAAACGGCTCACGGGGGGTCGAGTCGTGGTCCATAAGGACTAAAATAATATAAAAAGACTAAATTTGGAATTTAGGAATTTTATATTAAATTTTGGTATTTTCGGGATTAAAACACCGTCAAAATAATTAAGATAATTGAAAAAGTCTAACATTTAAGCCAAATAAAATTATGAAAAAAAATTCACGTAAGCTTAAATAATTATTTGGGACATGTTAGAGTCATGAAATCAAGAAAAAAAGTTGAAGACGTGAAATGTCGAGTCCAGCGGTAAAACGGTCTTTTTACACATAGAAATTTGTAAAGGTCATGGCAGTGCCCTAAATGCTATTTTTATGATAATATGATTATTTTTAAATGTTTATGAATTGTTCATGATTAAATGATGATTTTTAAATGTCTAAGGGATTTTTATGATTTAAGAAGACATTTAAAATACATGTTGCATGCTTGGTTTCAAAAATGAAAAACATAATGATATTCATGATTTTTTTCTAAAGTGATGTGAATGAAAAATGTTGAAGGATGTGAAATAATTGTGACTAATTCGTTAATGTTGGCAACGTCGTGAGGGTTATGGTCCCAGTGGGAGCCCGACGATCGTGTTTCCATCATTGCGAATATGTGGTAACGGATATGTGGTAACGGTTTTGTGGTAACGGAAGAATGGGAATATCGTGAGAGGAAAAGGCCCCAGAGGGAGCCCATTTATGGGAAAAGGCCCCAGAGGGAGCCCCGACGATCGTATTTCTATTCGTATCATGATAGGCCAGGGCCCAGTTGACCAGTGAGAGTGTTGCTGGTGTCCCCCGTCGCCCAGTACTATGGTTTTATGTAGATGGATCCATCGACCCTCATGAGCATGATCAGGAAAGTCACAATTAATGATCTGAATTCAACAAAAGAAAAGAGGAAAAGAAAAGGAAAATGTTCATGATCATGTCAAAGGTTTTATGTCATGTCATGTTGAGGAAAAAGGAAAAAGTTAAGGTTTATGATTGCATGTCATGGAAAAGTATTTTATGAAAATGTTTATGTTTAAAGTTTTATGCATCATGAAAATATTTACGAAAATGTTTATGTTTATGCATCTTCATGAAAACGATATTTTAAGTACAAATATTTTTCACCGTTATATGTTGACTGTATTACGTATTACTCGTTATCAAGATTATGGTGTGTTGAGTCTTTAGACTCACTAGGTGTGATGGATGCAGGTGATATTGAGGGAGGAGTTGATGGGTGATTTGACTGGACTGAAGGTGCACACAACCCGAGGACCAGCGCTTCTACTTTTTCCGCATTATGACTTTTGACTCATGCTTTATGATTAAATATTTTTAAGATTATTTATTTATGCTTTTGAGAGATTTTTTAGAGGTTTAGTATGGGCTTTACTTTTCAAATTATTGCTTTTTAGGTTTGGTAAAATGTTTTACGATTTTATGCTTTAAAATATTTTCCTTTGGATTTTTAAATAGCAGTTGGATGTTTATTTTTAAAATGATGTCAAAAATATTTTATGGTTCGGCCGATGCTAAGTGAGGTTTAAAATAAAAAAAAAAAAATTTCTAGTACTTTTAAAGCAATAAAAAGAGCAGGACGTTTCATTTAGTGCATATCATATCCTTGTGATAGAAGAGGTGACGTATGAGTTATTTCAATATTCAAACATCCATAAATCTTTGTGTTACTACTTCAGTTATTTATTCTATCTTTCAGTCAGTTTATTTCCGCAACTGTTATCAGTTAAACTGATTGTCATTGACTGACAAGATTCCTAGTTTCAGTTTGTCACAAAACTGACAATTAATTCGAAAAGATCTAAAATCGTAAGTTTTTATTCAACCCCCCTTCTAAACACTTCTCAACCAATCAACCGATCCTAACAAGTGGTATCAGAGCAGCTGAATCTTGTCTCATAATACTCTTATTCACAAAACTGATCAACATGTCTTCATTCAATAAAATACCGATGTTTTCCATAGAAGATTTTGAGGACTGGAAAAACAGAATGCAGGCTCATTTAGCTGCACAAGATGACGACATGTGGTATGTCATTACTGATGGTCCCATGAAGATCCTAAAAGCAGATACAGCAGTTGCCAATACTGGTGGGGCACCTTCATCGCATAGAAAAGCCCATAGAGGAATGGACAACTGAGGATAAAAGGAAAGCCAACTTAGATAACGTGGCTAAGGATATCTTATATAAAACGCTGGATAAAGTCACTTTCAGCAAAATCAAGATGTGCAAAACTGGCAAAGATATATGGGAGAAATTGATCCAGCTGTGTGAAGGAAACGAGCAAACAAAAGAGAACAAGCTATCAGTTGATGTTCAGAAATTTGACAACATCAAGATGAAGGCTAGAGATTCCATGCACGAATATGATGAGAGGATCAGTGATATTATCAATGAGCTGAATGCACTTGGAAAAGAGTATTCGAACAAAGAAGTGGCACTGAAGGTGGTCAGTGGTCTTCCCAAAGAATGGGATGTCAAAACCATGGCAAAGAGAGAGTCAAAGGATCTTAACAAGGTCGAAATTCATGACTTGTTTGTTGATCTAAAGGCTTACGAGTTTGAACTACAAACCAGAGAAAGAGAACCTTATACACCGGCTGCCATAACTGCTTTAACTGCTGTCAGACTAGAACCAACTGGTTCAGTTGACAAATCTGCTAATCAACTGAGCAATGATGCTGTGTCATTGTTTGTGAAGAAATTTGGAAGGTTTATGAGGAGGAATCAACGAAATTTCCAGAAGCAGCATCAGAAAAATCAGCCCAAAGAAGAATCTTATGCTTGCTACAACTGTGACAAATCTGGTCATTTCATAGCAGATTGTCATAAGCCAAAGAAGGACAGTCGAGAATCAACTGAGAAGGGAAAGAAGCCCTATGAGAACAAAAGAAGGACCAAGGATGACAAGAAATCATTCAAAAAGAAACATGAAGTGCTTTTGGCTGAAGAGAGCAAGTCTAAGTGGACAGAAACTGACAGTGATGAGTCAGAACCAGAAAGCCCAATCAGTTTAAGTGAAGATGAAGAGGAAGTCAAGTGCTTAATGGCAGATGATGCTGAACTGGAGTCAGCAAGTGAACATGTATTTGATTTCAGCTCTTCTGATTTCACTCGTGAGGAACTCATTACCACATTACATGACATGGTAGATGAGTATCACAAACTTGCTCAATCATTTGAGAAGGTTAGAACTAAGCAAACTGATCCCAATGACAACAAAACAGAAACTGATAAGTCAGTTGAACTGTTGAGTCTAAAAAGAGAGATTGCACAGCAAAAAGCTGCAATGATTAAAAATCAAGCTTTGATATGTCAGTTGAAAACAGAAATTTCAAAACATACTGAACTGATTCAAGCTTGGAACAAGTCTTCGGTTGCATTGACTGAAATGCAGAATTCACAAAAATCAGTTGATGATAAAACTGATTTAGGCTTTAACAATCATGTTGAAAATTATGCAAGTGATACACAACCAAGGTTGAATGAAAACAAAGGAAAGTACATTACCTTTGTAAAATCAACTATGGTAAATGAATTTTCAGAACCTAGTAAACCAGCTGTTCAATTGACTGAAAGTATGAACAAAGGCAAACAGTATAGAATTGGATATAGCTCTGGAGTTCAATTGATACAAGAAATTTGTCACCTAAACGATTCAGTTACAAAAATCAGTATTCAAGGAATGACTATTACAATTACTACAACTGTAAGCCAGTTCAGAAACGATATCAAAAGAATAGTCAATTGAAAAAGGATACAAATCATACTATTTTATCCGCACATCACACACATATTGCCAGCTCAACTGATCAAATATACTGGACTAAACATCAGTTTTGGAGACAACTCCAAAGGTAAAACTGTGGGGAAGAGTAAGCTTATCCATGGTAACTTTACAATTAAAGATGTTTTTCTAGTTGAGAATTTGAAGTATAACTTGATAAGCATCAGTCAGTTATGCGACAATAATTTCTCAGTTCAGTTTGACAGACACACTTGTTCAGTTAGAGACTCAACTGATGAGGTCATTCTAACTGGAAATCGTTGTGGTAATACATACAAAGTCAGTTGGACTGAACAACCTTATGCACCAGTTTGTTTCATTGCTTCCAAATCTTCTAAAAACTGGTTGTGGCATAAGAGGTTGATTCACTTAAACTTTAAATCTATTCCCTATCTGAGTAACTATGATCTTGTAACTGATTTGCCCAAAGTAGATTTTTCAAAAGATAAAGTTTATTCAGCATGTCAGTTTGGTAAACAAGTAAGATCTTCATTCAAAAACAGAGGTTGTAAATCATCTTCCCGATGCTTAGAACTGTTACATATGAATCTTTTTGGTCCAATACCAGTCATGAGTTTAGAGGGAATGAAATACACCCTAGTATTTGTGGATAAATTTTCAAGATTTACTTGTGTTATTTTTCTCAAATCCAAAGACCAAACTGCTGTACAACTGATTAAGCTCTTCAAAAGAATTTTAAACAAAGAATCAGTTGGGATTGATCAAATAAGGTCTGACAGAAGGACTGAATTCATCAATCAAAATCTTTCAAATTTTTTAAAAAATACTGGAATCAAGCATGAGCTCTTAGCAGCTAGAACACCTCAGGAAAATGGTGTAACTGAGAGAAGAAATCGAACCCTTAAAGAAGCTGCCAGAACAATGCTTGCTGATTCTGGTATTTCTCAAAGATTTTGGGCTGAAGCAGTAAACACTGCATGTTATACTCAGAATAGATCAATGATTAATAATAATCATGTGAAAACGTCATATGAGATCTGGCAAGGAAGAAAAAATGTGGTTTCTTATTTCAAGATATTTGGCTGCATATGTTTTATTCTTGATAATGGAAAAAATCATTTAAAAGCCTTTGATGCTAAATCTGCAGAGGGAATATCTCTTGGATATTCTTCAGTTAGCAAAAGATATAGAGTTTTTAATAAAAGTTCTTTAAATGTTCAAGAATCTATTCATGTTGATTTTGATGAAACTGTATTAACTGATAAGCCAACTGATCCAGTTGAGCCAGTTGATCAATTTATATGGATCAGTTTGGAGGATTAAAATAAAGAAGAAAATCATATGAATAGAAATATCCTTCAAACACTTGAACCATAAATACTAGATCAATCAGTTGAACAGGAACCTGCTCCTGATAATCAGTTAGTGGAGCAAACAGATGATATTCAGTTACCAACTGATACAGCTTCAACTGAAACTGAAAACATTCAGTTGCCAACAGAAGAAGTTGCTAATATGGAAACAACAAATACTGAGCTCAGATGGAAGAAATCACATCCTCCAGAATTGGTGATAGGTAATCCATCCGACCCAGTAAGAACAAGAAATCAAATGCTTAATTTGTTCATTCATTCTCTTTTTGTCTCACAACTGGAACCAAAGAAACTGACTGAAGCTCTTGCTGATCCTAACTGGATAAATGCAATTCAAGAGGAGCTAAATAAGTTTACCCATAAAAATGTCTGGAAGCAATCAGAATTTTCCTTGCCTATGCATCATTCAAAAACTTCAAAGTTTATCAAATGGATGTAAAAAGTGCATTTCTGAATGGTCAGTTGCAAGAAGAAGTTTATGTTGAATAACCTCCAGGTTTTATCAATCACTCTTTTCCTGATCATGTCTATCATTTGAACAAAGCTTTATATGGTCTTAAACAAGCTCCAAGAGCTTGGTATGAGACACTTTCAAATTCTTAACTGATCATGATTTTACTGTTGGATCAGTTGACAAGACCTTGTTCAAATTTTCTAAGAATGATCACATTTTACTTGTGCAAATATATGTTGATGATATTATATTTGGGTCAACTAACTCCAAATTATGTGAGAAATTTGCCAATTTAATGCAGGACAAATTTGAGATGAGTATGATGGGTGAACTTACATTCTTTCTCGGACTACAAGTGAAGCAACTGTAAACTGGTATTTTTATCAGTCAGACCAAATACACGAAGGAATTGCTCAAGAAATTTGGCATGGAAACATGTTCAGCTGCAAGCCTTCCCATGAGTTCATCAGTAAAACTGGACAATGATCAAGGGGGAATATCAGTTGAAACGACACTCTACAGAGGTTTAATAGATTCATTATTGTACCTTACTGCTAGTCATCTTGATATTGTATTTGCTGTTTGCATGTGTGATAAATTTCAAGCAAATCCTAAGCAATCGCCTTTTACAGTTGCCAAAAGAATATTAAAATATCTAAAAGGCACTCAAAATGTGGGATTATGGTACGCTAAAGACTTTTCTTTCAATTTAGTTGGATATTCAGATGCAGATTATGCATGATATAAGCTATATCGTAAAAGTACCAGTGGATCTTGTCAGTTTCTAGGAGACAGACTGATCTTATGGTTCAGCAAGAAGCAAACATCCATAGCTACTTCGATAACTGAAGCATAATACCTTGCTGCTGGACGCTGTTGTGCCCAACTCCTCTGGATTCAGCAACAACTGAAAGATTATGGAGTTGATGCTAAAGAATCTCCCATATTTTGTGATAATACAAGCACGATTGCAATAACTTACAATCCAGTTCTTCACTCAAGGACCAAGCACATTGATGTCTTGCATCACTTCATCAGAGATCATGCTCTGAAGAAAGCTATCATACTGGAATATGTGTCAACTGAACAACAAGCTGCTGACATGTTCACCAAACTATTGCCAGAGACTAAGTTTTCTCACTTTCGCTATATACTTGGTTTAATTTATTTATCTTAATTATATCAGTTTTATTGATGCTTTGTCAATAGTTGTTCATTCAGTTTGTCATTTATTATCAACTGATGTAAGTCAGTCATTTATCAGTTATTATATTAAGTTCATTAACTGTTTATCAACTGATGTCAGTTAATCATTTATCAATTTTTGTATTCAGTTCGTTAACTATTTATAACTCATGAAAGTTAAGTTTTGTAGAAAGACAAAGAGACAACATCAATGATACAAATCAAGATTTTATTAAGAATAAAATCGATACCAGAACACATCATTTAGTCCACATTCTACGGCATCTTGCCATAACATCAACCAATTATTCAAGTCATGACTCCTAATATTCCTGAAGGTTTCGGCATTTTCAATTCTCTGAAGCAAGTGCCATTCCTTTCAACTGCATCATGTGGATCAGCACATCATCCTTGACTAGCTCGGATATATGATAAACTTGAGCAAGCCGTTTAAGCTTCCTTGCAAGTGATCTCTGCTTAGCAGAAGCGGGGATGAAACGTCTACTCGTTTTAAAAAGTGCGGAAATTTAATTTTTTTTTAAAAGTTTAAACTCATCCAAAGTCATACATAAACATAAACGAATAAAATCTTAAAATCATCACGTATAAAAACATTCATCTCCTTTCAATTTTATAAATTATAATGCGGAAAACATGCGGTCCTCGGGTCGTGTCGCAGCACAAGGCCTGCCTACTCAGAGTTCGGTACCTCCAGTCTCCTCATCATGAAGCTCACCCGCATCACACACGCCTAGTGAGTCTAAGGACTCTACACTCCTGTATAAGGAATAACAAGTACATATACATAGCACACAACAGTGAAAAATATCATACTCAACATATATTTCATGCACTTAAAATCTTAACGTAAACGTGTTGTGTAAAATCATATCGTGTCAAAGCATGTCATCATATTAGTAAACGTGTCGTGTAAAATCATGTCATCTCATATCTTTATATACGTGTCAAGACAGCTCATCGTGTCATCATAAACTTAAACATTTTCTTTTAATTGAATTCAGTTCATTAGTTGTGACTTTCGTATCAGCACTATCGATGGATCCATCTATGTATAACCACAGTATCGGGCGACGAGGGACATCAGCGACGGCATTACCCGCCCACTGAGCCCGGGCCTCAGCTCATCATATCTCATATCATCATATATATACATCGTCAGTCATAACCAAATCTCATCCTTCAAAAATAGCATCATAATCATCACTTAATAAAATATGCATAAACGTAAATTTTTCCTTAAAACCAAGCATGCAACATTTTTATCATAATTGCGTAAAAATCATAAACATGATGCATAAACATTTAAAATATCATAAATTTGTGTTCAAGGCACTGCCAAGACCAAAATCTCACCCAGGGTGCAAAATGACCATTTTGTCCCTAGAAACCCGAAAATTATTGTTTCACCCCTGGACCTCTAAAATTGACCCTGAAGCTTACTAAACTCCTCAAAATGTCCAAAAAAATTTTCAAAGTATTCCAAGACGTAAGTTCGAGCCCACAATCCAAACTTAATCGATTCGTTTTAAAACTCGAACCGGGGTCCCAGTTTTAACCCGGATCGACTCAAAACAAAACCAAATTTTTTTTCTAATTTATTGTCATATTTTAAAACACTTTAAAGGTCCTAAATCAATGTCATTACATCCTCCCACTCACAGCTGAAATTTCCAGAATATGCCCAAAACACTCGGTCCTATCCTATCTAGCCACCTCATGTGCACCTATGACCTATCTCTTAAAAACTCACACTTCAAGATACCTCTTCGTTCCAGCCATAAACCAGCCCACCAAGGACGTAGACCAGACCCCAAACCACCTAACCAAAACAAGCTCTCAGCCCCATGCTCGCATCTAACCACTAAAAACCGAGACTTCACTCCAAACCCCCTACCGAGACCAAATCACTCAAGACTCCCCTCGCGGCTTCTAGGACAAGACCAGCGGCGTTCATGCATTTCCAGACCATGGTTCAGACCCACCAGGGTCTATTCATGATCTAGAATCACCTTTGCACCACCAGTCCGAGCCTATCCCTCGATCTGAAACAAGGCAGCCTGAACACCCTCACCTCAAAACACCCCTCGGCCCATCGCTGCACCCTCTAGAATCTTACACCAGCCCCTTGACACCACAAACCAGCTCTAAGCTGTCCCTTAGCATCAAAATAACAGCAACCCTTTGCACAAAATTCAGAGACCGTGAGCAACAACAAAAAGAATGAGGGACACATAATAAAATTCGAAGGCTCTCTTCCCTACGGCTGGATCGAACTAACTTCATGTATCATACACACAACAGAGATATATATATATATATATATATTACGTGAATGATGCAGCAAAGGGGATACAAAGCATGCCTTGATGATTTGAAGACAAGAACGATGCAAATGGAGACCCGGATGAAGTATTTCTTTTGCAAACCAAGAGGGAACCGAAGCCTTCAGGTGTTGTGTTCTGATACCGAGGAATTCTGAAAAGGGAGGCACGTATAACGGCTGTGGGGAGGGGTTACGGGAGGTTAAAGGTTAAGTATATAATAATTAAATGGTTAATCAACTAATTAATGGGCCCTAATATGATAATTAAGGGTTTGAAAAGGGTTTTAAGCCCAACAATCTTAAAAGTAGGTCCATTAAATCCAAATGCACTCCCGAAAACTATTTCGTGTTGGAAAGATTTTGAAATATAAGCCGAAACATCAAAACGTCCCCCGATCCGATAAAATTTGCGTACCGTTAAAAATAAAATCTCGTGGGTAAAAATACTCTATGAAATCTCGTTTTTTGAAAAATGCATTTAAAAACACCTTAGATATATTAATAAAAATTTATCATGTAATAAAAATGATTTTTCTGAAAATTTTCCGGTCTCCGTTCTTTCGATCGAGCGTGAAATGCATCAATAAACAATAATGCACGAACTTTTAAAATTTCATAAATTAAATCCTATCATGCATGAATTACGCATAAAATATATAAAAATAATTAAACATAAATTAATGAAAGAAACATGCATTTTAGACTTTAAAACAATTTAATAAAATACCAAAGAAATTTAATAACTTGCATGCACGTGGTTCACGTGGACCTTTAAATTTTTGGGTCATTACAATCTTCTCCCCTTAAATTTAATTTCGTTCCCGAAATTTGCTCACCCTCGACAAACAAAAAGTTTAGACTCTTAATTCTAGAATCCCAATAGTCCACAGCTTCCGCTGCGCTACTCCGATAGAATAAGTGTTGAGTTGTCCTTACGTCTCCTCATTCTAATTAAATTGCCTACTGAATCCTTGATTGTGAATCGCAACTTAAAACGACTTGGGTGACTTAGTTCTATTCTACTATGACCTCGAATCTGACGTCTCCCGCAATTCCTCTGACTAGAGATGGATGTCCAAACTTATCGCACCTTACTTTTCTTATATTATGCCCGTGATGTTCATCGACCTATTACATTAGCATTTATGCAGTTCGATTTAGGGGAAACCTTAGCACCAAAATTTTCTAATCGACTTCAATCCTCGCTAATACACTTAAAAGTTAAACCTTATCTCAACCGGATAATAATATTAGCCTATGATCCTTGAATCGAATATTTCTCTTACGGCCCCCAACTTACGCAACTTACTATTTACAAGTACATCCCGGATGTAAAATTGTTGCAAATCTTAAACCTCGAATAATTTTAATCCATAAAACCCAATTATACAATAATGATCTTCTACTTAATTAGTAAAACCCAACTGCTATTAATGATAAAGCAGTTCATGACCAACTGGACATGGACTTGTTAGCTTTGCAAATGGATATCAAGAATTTGGAAATGGATCAAGGATTTATTATTCCAGAAAATTCCCAAGATCTTTCTTCAGATGAGCTAGCTGATCAATCAGCTCAAACAGATCAGCCATCCAAGGATCCAAGTGCAGGCTCTGCTGAACAGATGACTGATTCTTTTTCTAAAGATGCATCACAGCCAACTGATGTTCCTCAGTCTTCAACTGCTGAAGCTACACTCTACACAGATGCTGAATTATCATTGGCCAACATTGATGAAGTAATCAAATCAGTTGCCTCTGACGTTCAAATATCCACTACTGAAGTAGTTGAAGAGTTGTTCTCAACTGAAGAACCAGTTTTTCAAGCCCAGATCAACCTCTTGAAGAACCAGTTCAGTTTCCCTCCACAACTGAAAAAGAAATATTGACAACTCAAGAGCCAGTTCAGTCAGTTATCATGACTAAACAGGCAGTTTTTGATCCAACTGAAGAGGCTCAGCTGCACTCAATTGAAACTGAAGAAATGCCAGCTGATCAGCCTTTATCATTCAGCCAACCGAAACATCAGTTGAGCATTCTATCCCATAAATAACTGTTGTTTCAACTGATCATCCGCATAAAGCATCATCGCACCCTTCTACTGATCCAACTCCTATTCCATAACCTCAACAGGAAGTCTTACCAGAAGAGACATCAGAAATGGTCAATACTACAACTGAAGGGGCACTAGTCATTTTCGATGGAGAGAAAAGAGAGCAAACAGAAACATCCGGAGCCATGTCTCCAGGCCTTACATTAGAAACTGAGTCTCTGTTCGAAGAAATTATAGCTATTCGGACCAACCTCGTTGGTATAATGACTTCCATTTTTTACATCCGATCAACGCATTTCTTGCACACCATGAGAATTGATTCTATTAAGGAAAATACCATGGGTAAACTACAGAAAATCCAGAAGGATGTTTCTTCCTTATTCTTTCAGATGGAAGATCTCCAAAAAGATAGAGTTTGAACTGAAGCTCATTTCCAGACTCAAGAATTAGTGACAAGACGCCTTGACTATCTGGAAAGTACTGTTTCAAACGAATGGATTTACTGCAACATATCCTAATAAATGCAGTTTTCAATCTATCTTCAGATGTGAGGAATTTGTCTAAGAAGGTTGATTAGTTTGACAAAAAGGGGGGAAAGAGGAGAAATAAAAGATTAGAAAGGAGAAGACAAATGAAAGAAGAAGAAATAAAGATCAACAAATTCAATTGTTGGTTTAAGACTAGCAGGAATTATTTATTCTTTGTACGAATTCGTACATTAGAATTATTTTATCTACAATGAGTTCGAAGAATATTTTTGAGGTCAGGTGATCAGTTCATACTTTACAAGTTTTGTCAAATACCAAAAAAGGGGAAATTGTTGGAAACTTAATTTCGGTTGTTTGACAAACTAAGTGATTAATTTATTGGACTAACTGATCAAGTAACTAGTAGTAACTGAACTACACAAATCAACGGACAGTTGCCTAACTGAAGATTAATGCGCAGTTTCTCGAAGTCAACTGAAACCAGCTGAACCGAACTTACGAAGACAACTGACTGATCAGTTGGAAAATGATCAGTTGACATATTCAGTTGTGAGTTTATCAACTGATCATTCAGCTGTATACGTCATCAGTTGAGAAGGACATTCAACCAACAACAGTACAAAACAGACTGCAACTCGTAGTGGTAGCCGTATTTCAGAGCTTATAGTGTACGAATGTCAGAAGAATATTGACGTGACAATCAACGGATATAATGATTCAAATTATACTTAATGTTACCATTGAATAATAGCCTAAAAATAGGTGAGAAGAGCAGTTGAGCAAGGAACCAATCGATCTATCTATTAGCTCAAACTTGTTGTTACCCTGTTTAATTTATAGCTCATATTCGAGAATCCAAAAGCTCACACTTATCTGATTTATTTGTAGCATTTGAGGCTACTTTTCGAGCTTACAAGCACAAATCGTATTATTGTTTATTTGATCTTATCGAAAATCAGTTGTGCTAAGTTAAGTCGAAGAACTGTGAGATATTTAGTAAACTTAGAGTTTAAGTTTTGATAGTGTTTTGTCCAAACTGAAGTGGTTCAAGACAAATTTTGTATCGATCAAAGTCTTTTAGTGCATGTCCTATCTTTGTGATAGAAAGGGTGACGTAGTAGTTATTTCAATCTCCGAACATCCATAAATCTTTGTGTTACTACTTCAGTTATTTATTCTATCTTTCAGTTAGTTTATTTCCGCAACTGTTATCAGTTAAACTGATTGTCATTGACTGACAAGATTCTTAGTTTCAGCTTGTCACAAAACTGATAATTCATTTGAAAAGATTCTAAAATCGTAAGTGTTTATTCAACCCCCTTCTAAACACTTCTCAACCAATCTACCGATCCTAACAAGTGGTATCAGATCAGTTGAATCTTGTCTTAGAATACTCTTATTCACAAAACGGATCAACATGTCTTCATTCAATAAAATACCGATGTTTTTCAGAGAAGATTTTGACGACTGAAAAATCAAGATGCTGGCTAATTTAGCTGCACAAGATGAGAACATGTGGTATGTCATTACTGATGGTCCCATGAAGATCCTAAAAGCAAATACAGCAGTTGTCATTATTGGTGGGGCACCTCATCGCATAGAAAAGCCCAGAGAGGAATGGACAACTGAGGATAAAAAGAAAACCAACCTAGAAAATGTGGCTAAGGATATCTTATATAAAACGCTAGATAAAGTCACTTTCAGCAAAATCAAGATGTGCAAAACTGGCAAAGAGAAATGGGAGAAACTGATCCAGCTGTGTGAAGGAAACGAGCAAACAAAAGAGAACAAGCTATCAGTTGCTGTTCAGAAATTTGACAACATCAAGAAGAAGGCTGGAGAATCCATGCACGAATATGATGAGAGGATCAGTAGTATTATTAATGAGCTGAATGCACTTGGAAAAGTGTATTCGAACAAAGAAATGGCACTGAAGGTGGTCAAAGGTTTTCCCAAAGAATGGGATGTCAAAACTATGGCAATGAGAGAGTCAAAGGACCTTAACAAATGACTTGTTTGCTGATCTAAAGGCTTACGAGTTTGAACTACAAACCAGAGAAGGATATCCTTCTACACCTGCTGCCACAACTGCTTTAACTGCTATTAGACTAGAACCAACTAGTTCAGTTGACAAATCTGCTGATCAACTTAGCAATGATGCTATGTAATTGTTTGTGAAGAAATTTGGAAGGTTTATGAGGAGGAATCAAGGAAATTTCCAGAAGCAGTATCAGAAAAATTATCCCAAAGAAGAATCCTATGCTTGCTACAACTGTGGCAAATCTGATCATTTCATAGCAAACTGTCCTAAGCCAAAGAAGGACAGTAGAGGATCAACTGATAAGGGAAAGAAGCCCTATGAGCACAGGAGAAGGACCAAGGATGACAAGAAATCATTCAAAAAGAAACATGAAGTGCTTTTGGCTGAAGAGAGGAAATCTAAGTTGGCAGAAACTGACAGTGATGAGTCAGAACCAGAAAGCCCAATCAGTTCAAGTAAAGATGAAGAGGAAGTCAAGTGCTTAATGACAGATGATGCTATATTGGAGTCAGCAAGTGAACAAGTATTTGACTTCAGCTCTTCTGATTTCACTTGTGAGGAACTCATTACCACATTGCATGACATGGTTGATGAGTATCACAAACTTGCTCAATCATTTGAGAAGGTTAGAACTGAGCAAACTGATCCCAATGAAAACAAAACAGAAGCTGATAAGTCAGTTGAACTATTGAGTCTTAAAAGAGAGATTGCACAGCCAAAAGCTAAAATGATTGAAAATCAGGCTTTAATATGTCAGTTAAAAATAAATTTGAAAACATACTGAACTGATTCAAGCTTGGAACAAGTCTTCAATTGCATTGACTGAAATACAGAATTCACAAAAATCAGTTGATGATAAAACTGGTTTAGGCTTTAACAATCATGTTGAAAATTTTTCAAGTGATACACAACCAAGGTTGAATGAAAACAAAGGTTGTAAAATCAACTATGGTAAATGAATTTTCAGAACCTAGTAAATTAGCTGTTCAATTGACTGAAAGTAAGAACAAATGCAAACAATATAGAATTGGATATAGCTCTGAGAGTTCAACTGATACAAGAAACTGGTCACCTAAACGATTCAGTTACAAAAATCAGTACTCAAGGAATGGCTATTAAAATTACTACAACTATAAGCCAGTTCAGAAACGATATCAAAAGAATAGTCAGTTGAAAGAGGATACAAATCATACTGTTTCATCCTCACATCACACACATATTGCCAAGAATTCGAGAAAAACCATTTGGAACATAGCAACTGGGATTTCAGTTAGACTGATCCAAGTCTGGGTTCCTAAAGGACTAATCAGTTTAGGACCCAAATGAATATGGGTACCAAAATTATATATAATGTGTGATTGCAGGTAACAGGTACAAACAAAGAATCAACTTGGTATCTAGACAGTGGCTGTTCGCGACATATGACAGGAGATGCAAATTTGCTATCTCAACTTATCAAATATACTGGACCAAACATCAGTTTTGGAGACAACTCCAAAGGTAAAACTGTGGGGAAGTGTAAGCTTATCCATGGTAACTTTACAATTAAAGATGTTTTTCTAGTTGAGAATTTGAAGTATAACTTGATAAGCATCAGTCAGTTATGCGACAATAATTTCTCAGTTCAGTTTGACAGACACACTTGTTCAGTTAGAGACTCAACTGATGAGGTCATTCTAACTGGAAATCGTTGTGGTAATACATACAAAGTCAGTTGGACTGAACAACCTTATGCACCAGTTTGTTTCATTGCTTCCAAATCTTCTAAAAACTGGTTGTGGCATAAGAGGTTGATTCACTTAAACTTTAAATCTATTCCCTATCTGAGTAACTATGATATTGTAACTGGTTTGCCCAAAGTAGATTTTTCAAAAGATAAAGTTTATTCAGCATGTCAGTTTGGTAAACAAGTAAGATCTTCATTCAAAAAGAGAGGTTGTAAATCATCTTCCCGATGCTTAGAACTGTTACATATGAATCTTTTTGGTCCAATACATGTCATGAGTTTAGGGGGAATGAAATACACCCTAGTAGTTGTGGATAACTTTTCAAGATTTACTTGTGTTATTTTTCTCAAATCCAAATACCAAACTGTTGTACAACTGATTAAGCTCTTCAAAAGACTTTTAAATGAAAAATCAGTTGGGATTGATCGAATAAGGTCTGACAGAGGGACTGGATTCATCAATCAAAATCTTTCAAATTTTTTATAAAATACTGGAATCAAGCATGAGCTTCAGCAGCTAGAACACCTAAAGCAAAATGGTGTAGCTAAGAGAAAAAATCGAACCCTGAAAGAAGCTGCTCGAATAATGCTTGCTGATTCTAGCAGCTTCTGGTATTTCTCAATGATTTTGGGCTGAAGCAGTAAAAACTGAATGTTATACTCAGAATAGATCAATGATTAATAAGAATCATGTGAAAATGCCATATGAGATCTGGCATGAAAGAAAAAGTGTGGTTTCTTATTTCAAGATATTTGGCTGGAGATTTTTTAATTTGGTAATGGTAAAAATCATTTAAAAGCCTTTGATGCTAAATCTGCAGAGGGAATATCTCTTGAATATTCTTCAGTTAGCAAAGGATATAGAGTTTTAAATAAAAGGTCTTTAAATGTTCAAGAATCTATTCATGTTGATTTTTGATGAAACTGTATTAACTGATAAGCCAACTGATCCAATTGAGATAGTTGATCGATTTACAGAGATCATTTTGGGGGATGAAAATGAGGAAGAAAATCATATCAATAGAAATATCCTTCAAACACCTGAACCAGAAATCAGAGATCAATCAGTTCAACAGGAATCTGCTCCTGATAATCAGTTGGTGGAGCAAACAGATGATATTCAGTTACCAACTGATACATCTCCAACTGAAATTGAAAACATTCAGTTTCCAACATAAGCAATTGCTAATATGGAAGCAACAAATACTGAGCTCAGATGGAAGAAATCACATCCTCCAGAATTGGTGATAGGTAAACCAACCGACCCAGTAAGAACAAGAAATCAAATGCTTAATTTTTTCATTCATTCTGCTTTTGTCTCACAACTGGAACCCAAGAAAACTGATGAAGCTCTTGCTGATCCTAACTGGATAAATTAAATGCAAGAGGAGCTAAATCAGTTTACCCATAACAATGTCTGCAACTTAGTTCCAAGACCAGTTTGCAAAACAATTATAGGTACAAAATGGGTATTCATAAATAAACTGAACGAAGATGGTTCAGTTGCACGCAATAAAACAAGACTTGTCGCACAAGGATTTAGGCAAGAAGAATGAATTGACTATGATGAAACGTATGCACTAGTTGCAAGACTGGAAGCAATCAGAATGTTCCTCGCCTATGCTCATTCAAAAACTTCAAAGTTTATTAAATGGATGGAAAAAATGCATTTCTGAATGGTCAGTTGCAAGAAGAAGTTAATGTTGAACAACCTCCATGTTTTATCAATCACTCTTTTCCTGATCATGTCTATCATTTGAACAAAACTTTATATGGTCTTAAACAAGCTCCAAGAGCTTGGTATGAGACACTTTCAAAATTCTTAACTGATCATGATTTTACTGTTGGATCAATTTACAAGACCTTGTTCAAATTTTCTAAGAATGATCACATTTTACTTGTGCAAATATATGTTGATGATATTATATTTGGATCAACTAACTCCAAATTATGTGAGAAATTTGCCAAGTTAATGCAGGACAAATTTGTGATGAGTATGATGGGTGAACTGACATTCTTTTTCGGCCTACAAGTGAAGCAACTAGAAACTGGTATTTTTATCAGTAAGACCAAATACACGAAGGAATTGCTCAAGAAATTTGGCATGGAAACATGTTCAGCTGCAAGCATTCTCATGAGTTCATCAGTCAAACTGGACAATGATCAAGGGGAAATATCAGTTGAGACGACACTCTACAGAGGTTTAATAGATTCATTATTGTACCTAACTGCTATTCGTCTTGATATTCTATTTTCTGTTTGCATGTGTGCCAGATTTCAAGCAAATCCTAAGCGATCGTCTTTTACAGTTGCCAAAAGATTTTTAAAATATCTAAAAGGCAGTCAAAATGTGGGATTATGGTATGCTAAAGACTCTTCTTTCAATTTAGTTGGATATTCAGATGCAGATTATGCAGGATGTAAGCTAGATCATAAAAGTATCAGTGGATCTTGTCAGTTTCTAGGAGACAGACTGATCTCATGGTTCAGCAAGTAGCAAACATCCATAGCTACTTCCACAACTGAAGCAGAATACTTTGCTGCTGGAAGCTGCTGTGCCCAATTTCACTGGATTCAGCAACAACTGAAAGATTATAGAGTTGATGCTAAAGAATCTCACATATTTTGTGATAATACAAGCACGATTGCAATAACTTACAATCCAGTTCTTCACTCAAGGACCAAGCACATTGATTTCAGGCATTACTTCATCAGAGATCATGCTCTGAAGCAAGCTATCAGACTGGAATATGTGTCAACAGAACAACAAGCTGCTGACATCTTCACCAAACCATTGTCAGAGACTAAGTTTTCTCACTTTCACAATATACTTGGTTTAATTGATTTATCTTAATTATATCAGTTTTATTGCTGCTTTGTCAATAGCTGTTCATTCAGTTTCTCATTTATTATCAACTGATATCAGTCAGTCATTTATCAGTTATTATATTAAGTTCGTTAACTATTTATCAACTGATTTCAGTTAATCATTTATCAGTTTTTGTATTCGGTTTGTTAACTATTTATCAACTCATGAAAGTTAAGTTTTGCAGAAAGACAAAGAGACAACAGCAATGATACAAATAAAGATTTTATTAAGAATAAAATCGATACCATACAACATCATTTAGTCCACATTCTACGGCATCTTGCCATAACATCAACCAATTATTCAAGTCATGACTCCTAATATTCCTGAAGGTTTCGGCATTTTCAATTCTCTGAAGCAAGTGTCATTCCTTCAACTGCATCATGTGGATCAGCACATCATCCTTGACTAGCTCGGATATATGATAAACTTGAGCAAGCCGTTTAAGCTTCCTTGCAAGTGATCTCTGCTTAGCAGAAGCAGAGAATTCTCCAGTATTGATTGATTGAATGTAGTGAGCGGTAGTCCAAACGGACATAACCTCTATAAAGACATATTCTTCAGCATCTCTTTTAAATCTCTGAATACGTCGAGGCGTCCATGAAGGCTGAGGGACGTTTGTTCTGCTTTCACAATCCATTGGAGTTCAGATGTCATTACCAAATAACAATGATCTTAATTTATAGACAATGTTAAAGAGACAGGAGGAAGGCAAAGAGTCATCAGGCCTTAACTGATTCAGACTAAGTTTCTCTTACCCTTTTTTATTCGCATTTATTGAGGGAGAATATCGAACAAAAAGTTAACTGAGAAGACAATATTCAGTTGGTCTTCAACTGAACTAACTAAGTTTTTAAATGGTCACTCAGTTGCTGACCTAAATGATCTTCTCAAATATGTTAACTGATAAATCGAATAATATTCTATATTAAATGATGTGACTGTTTGTCGAAGCATTAATTCATGTCTTTCAATGAATAGTATTTTGAAACGTGGACCCACATAATCCATTCATATTCTACACACATTTTTATCACACGTACACACGTTTTCAATTAAAATTTTCCTGGACTGACACGTGTCCAAAAATTTGAACAGTCACTTACATCAGTACTACACTCGCTCAAATTCAGTTTTTCTCCTTACGCTCACATTCATCATTCAGAGCAAACTTCTACTCAAGCATACTCTTTTTCCCAGATTTCACTCATTCAAATGGCAAACTAGATCCCAGCTCATGTCATGCACGCTATGGCGATCGACTTTGATTCAGTCTTGACTGTAAAAGACGAAGAAGTCAAGAATTTCTTTCGGAAACTGCAAGCAGTTGGACTGAAACAACTCTTGGGATTATCCTCTCAAGAAATCTATACTAAAGAGATCCAGGATCTCGATACCAGCGGCTATGTCACTAAAGAAGGTAGTATCGCAACTACTATAAATGGTTAGTTGCTGATCTTTGAAAAGGATCTCTTCTACAACCTATTTCAACTACTTACTGATGGGCTAGTTAACCTCTCTGAGGTAAAAGCTTCGGATGTTGAAGAGATGCAAACTCTTCTCTCTGCTGATGGTCAGAAAATCAAAGTTTCCAATCCCAAGAAGGAAATGAAGCAAGAGGTACAACTGTTGGCAGATATTGTAGCAAAGGGGCTCTTGGCAAAGGCAGGATCCTTTGCTGCCCTTAATCTGGAAAAATTACAAGCTATGACTGCAATCATGGCTGAAAGAAAGATGAACTGGAATAATATTATTTTCAATATCTTGAGGAACATGTTTCAATCTTCCAAGCAGTCAAAGGGTTTTGCGGTGCAGCTCAGCTATTTGCTGAAAGTCAAGGGGATGGTGACTGATGATTCTGAGAAATCATCAAAACTGAAAATCTTCAATGCTAAAAATGTCCAACCACCCAAGCAGAAACTGGACATGACTCCGGAGAAGTTTATTCAAGTGATGAAGGAGATTGGGATGGAAGGAAATCCCAAATCAGTTAAGAAAGCTCAGATGGAGACTCAGAAAAAGATGCTTAAACGTAAACTGATTATCAGTGAAAGTGACTCTGAGAAGACTCCATCTCCCAAAATTTTCAAGAAACCCAGGACCAAATAGACTAAATCAGTGATGGATGTGAGCACTATCCCGTCTGATAGGACCATCCAATCTGGACCTTCACAGCCAATCAAGGTTACTCCACTCAGAACTGTATCAATTGAGACGTCAACTGTTGATCAGCTACCACTGTCTGCAGTTCTCAAAAAGTATCACCGAATCTGGATAAAAGAAGAAGCTTGTTGGAGTTAAAGCTCCACTTATCACCATCACCATACCAACTACTCTGCCGATGGCAAGACCAAAAAGAGTAGTGATTCGAGAACGAGTAGACTCAACAAGGTCAGGACTGATCATTTCTCATGTTCTAATTGAATCTAAGGGCAAAGAGAAAATGATTGAAGGACCCAGACCAACCAACACCATTCAGACGCACATTGACCTCATTTGGAAGGAAGTTAATGAATTTTCTGAAGGTAAACTTAGAACTTATGAAGAATGGGTAAAGTTCAGAACTGTTGTGTTTGCCAGACAATTACGGAAGAAATCAGTTTTAAAGAAATTCATTGCCTTGGAAACACTTGTTCTGAAATCGGTCAAAGTTGCCACGGTGGTTCAAGCACTTGAGAGGAAAAAATATTTCTTTGATCAGATACGGGCAAAGAAACTGAGTTAGTTGATCGGTCAGCTACGTCTGAACTACGATCCCACGAGCCCAACTGCTATTAATGATAAAGCAGTTCATGACCAACTGGACATGGACTTGTTAGCTCTGCAAATGGATATCAAGAATTTGGAAATGGATCAAGAATTTATTATTTCAGAAAATTCCCAAGATCTTTCTTCAGATAAGCTAGCTGATCAATCAGCTCAAACAGATCAGCCATCCAAGGATCCAAGTGCAGGCTCTGCTGAACAGATGACTGATTCTTTTTCTAAAGATGCATCACAGCCAACTGATGTTCCTCAGTATTCAACTGCTGAAGCTACACTCTACACAGATGCTAAATTATCATTGGCCAACATTGATGAAGTAATCAAATCAGTTGCCTCTGACGTTCAAATATCCACTACTGAAGCAGTTGAAGAGTTGTTCTCAACTGAAGAACCAGTTTTTCAAGCCCAAATCAACCTCTTGAAGAACCAGTTCTGTGAGGCCCGGGGCCGAAGAGGCGGGGGGTGATCGCCGGTGCCATCAGTTGCACGGACAATGAGCGACTCCTGGCAGGCTTCTAGGTGGAGGGAACATGAATGAACCGATCCCACACCGGAATGAGAGGGATTCCGAATTGTTCAATGTAATGGACTGTACAGTTGAAGAGGGTTTAAAAGATTTGATTTGTACTACTCATATCATGAAGGTGCATCTTCTTTTCGGTAGCTCGTCACATAAGAACTCTAAAGTTAATCGTGCTTGACTTGGGGCAATTTTGGGATGGGTGACCCCCTGGGAAGTTTCCTAGGGTGCGTGTGAGTGAGCACATAAGCACGCTGGAAAGACTCGTCTTGATACAGTGAGGACAGTCGTCGAATCTGGGGCGTTACAGTTGGTATCAGAGCCGACCTCTCTTAGTACGGTGTGGTTCGGGGACGAACCAAGCGGAAGCAGGTGGGCATGTGAGGCCCGGGGCCGAAGAGGCGGGGGGTGATCGCCGGTGCCATCAGTTGCACGGACAATGAGCGGCTCCTGGCAGGCTTTTAGGTGGAGGGAATATGAATGAACCGACCCACACGGGAATGAGAGGGATTCCGAGACTGTTCAATGTAATGGGCTGTACAGTTGAAGAGGGTTTAAAAGATTTGATTTGTATTACTCATATCACGAAGGTGCATCTTTTTTTCGGTAGCTCATCCCATAAGAACTCCAAAGTGAAGCGTGCTTGACTTGGGGTAATTTTGGGATGGGTGACCTCCTGGAAAGTTTCACAGGGTGCGTGTGAGTGAGGACATAAGCACGCTGGAAAGACTCGTCGTGGTAGAGTGAGGACAGACGTCAAATCTGGGGCGTTACAAATTGGTATCAGAGCCGACCTCTCTTAGTACGGTATGGTTCGGGGACGAACCAAGCGGAAGTTGGTGGGCATGTAAGGCCCGGGGCCGAAGAGGACGTGGGTTGATCGCCGGTGCCATCAGTTGCACGGACAATGAGCGGCTCCTGGCAGGCTTCTAGGTGGAGGGAACATGAATGAACCGACCCACACCGGAATGAGAGGGATTTCGAGACTGTTCAATGTAATGGACTGCACAGTTGAAGAGGGTTTAAAAGATTTGATTTGTATTACTCATATCATGAATGTGCATCTTCTTTTCGATAGCTCCTCACATAATAACTTCAAAGTTAAGCGTGCTTGACTTGGGGCAATTTTGGGATGGGTGACCCCCTGGGAAGTTTCCTAGGGTGCGTGTGAGTGAGCACATAAGCACGCTGGAAAGACTCGTCTTGATACAGTGAGGACAGTCGTCGAATCTGGGGCGTTACAGTTGGTATCAGAGCCGACTTCTCTTAGTACGGTGTGGTTCGGGGACGAACCAAGCGGAAGCTGCTGGGCATGTGAGGCCCGGGGCCGAAGAGGGCGGGGGTGATCGCCGGTGCCTTGAGGTTGCACGGACAATGAGCGGCTCTTGACAGGCTTCTAGGTGGAGGGAACATGAATGAACCGATCCAACACGGGAATGAGAGGGATTCCGAATTGTTCAATGTAATGGACTGTACAGTTTAAGAGGGTTTAAAAGATTTGATTTGTACTACTCATATCATGAAGGTGCATCTTCTTTTCGGTAGCTCATCACATAAGAACTCTAAAGTTAAGCGTGCTTGACTTGGGGCAATTTTGGGATGGGTGACCCCCTGGGAAGTTTCCTAGGGTGCGTGTGAGTGAGGACATAAGCACGCTGGAAAGACTCGTCTTGATACAGTGAGGACAATCGTCAAATCTGGGGCGTTACAAGTTCAGTTGCCCTCCACAAATGAAAAAGAAATATTGAGAACTCAAGAGCCAGTTCAGTCAATTATCATGACTGAACAGTCAGTTTTTGATCCAACTGAAGAGGCTCAGCTGCACTTAGTTGAAACTGAAGAAGTGCCAGCTGATCAGCCTTTTATCATTCAGCCAACCAAAACATCAGTTGAGCATTCTATCCCAGAAATAACTGTTGTTTCAACTGATCATCCGCATAAAGTATCATCGCACCCTTCTACTGATCCAACTCCTATTCCATAACCTCAACATGAAGTCTTACCAGAAGAGACATCAGAAATGGTCAATACTACAACTGAAACAACTGAAGGGGCACTGGTCATTTTCGATGGAGAGAAAAGAGAGCAACCAGAAACTTTCGGAGCCATGTCTCCAGGCATTACAATAGAAATTGAGTCTCTGTTCGAAGAAATTACAGCTATTCGGACCAACCTCGTCGGTATAATGACTTCCATTTCTGACATCCGATCGACGCAATTCTTGCACACCATGAGGATTGATTCTATTAAGGAAAATACCATGGGTAAACTACAGCAAATCCAGAAGGATGTTTCTTCCTTATTCTTTCAGATGGAAGAGCTCCGCAAAGACAGAGTTTCAAATGAAGCTCATTTCCAGACGCAAGAATTAGTGACAAGACGTCTTGACTATCTGGAAAGTACTGTTTCAAAACGAATGGATTTACTGCAAGATATCCTAATGAATGCAGTTTCTATTCTATCTTCATATGTGCGGAATTTGTCTAAGAAGGTTGATGAGTTTGACAAAAAGGGGGAAATAGGAGAAATAAATTATCAGAAAGGAGAAGACAAATGAAAGAAGAAGAAATAAAGATCAACAAATTCAGTTGTTGGTTGAAGACTAGCAGGAATTCTTTATTCTTTTATTCTTTGTACGAATCTGTACATTAGAAGAATTATTTTATCTACAATGAGTTCGAAGAATATTTTTGAGTTCAGGTGATCAGTTCATACTTTACAAGTTTTGTCAAATACCAAAAAAGGGGAAATTGTTGGAAACTTAATTTCAGTTGTTTGACAAACTAAGTGATTAATTTATTGGACTAACTGATCAAGTAACTAGTAGTAACTGAACTACAGAAATCAACTGACAGTTGCTTAACTGAAGATTAATGCGCAGTTTATCGAAGGCAACTAAACCAGCTGAACTGAAATTACGAAGACAACTGACTGATCAGTTGGAAACTGATCAGTTGACATATTCAGTTGTGAGCTTAATAGCTGTACACGTCATCAGTTTAAAAGGACATTGAACCGACAACAATACAAAGCAGACTGCAACTCGTAGGGGAACGCCGCATTTCAGAGCTTATAGTGTACGAATGTCAGAAGAATATTTACGTGGCAATCAACGGATATAATGATTCAAATTATACTTAATGTTAGCGTTGAAGAGAAGCCTATAAAGAGGTGAGAAGAGCAGTTGAGCAAGGAACCAATCGATCTATTTGTTCTCTCGAACTTGCTGTTACCCTGCTGAATTTATAGCTCTTATTCCGAAATCAAAAAGTTCACACTTATCTGATTAATTTGTAGCATTTGAGGCTACCTTTCGAGCTTACAAGCACAAATCGTATTTTTGTTTATTTGATCTTATCTAGATTAGTTGTGCTAAGTTCAGTCGAAGAACAGTGAGATATTTAGTAAACTAAGAGTTTCAGTTTTGGTAGTTCTGTACAAGTTTTGTATCGATCAAAGTCTTTTAGTGCATATCCTATCCTTGTGATAGAAGGGGTGACGTAGGAGTTATTTCAATCTCCGAACATCCATAAATATTTGTGTTACTACTTCAGTTATTTATTCTATCTTTCAGTCAGTTTATTTCCGCAACTGTTATCAGTTAAACTGATTTATTCAACCCCCCTTCTAAACACTTCTCAACCAATCAACCGATCCTAACAAAGCTGAAACTGATCAGGCCTCGAATTGTTCGTTACCAAGCCAAAGCTGAAGCTATCGAGACGCAAGCTGAAAGCTTCAACTAATCGCCCAAACTGAACCAGAACAACTGAAGTATCAAGAGCAGTTCAACTGATTGTCCAGTTGATAGGTGGTTCAGCAGAAGACCTTCAGAAGCCCCGCCAGTTGATGAAGTGTTCGACTGATGAAGAGCCCAACTGACCAGTTCAACTTAATTAGTGAAATCATTTCAGCTGACGAATCAACTGATTTCACCTCACAAGTTCAAGACCAGTTGAAAGCATCAGTTTGGAATCAATCAGTTTGCATAACACGACAAGCTTATCAAAGGTGGAATCCAGCTGCGTGAATTAGGGAAAAGAAAATGTACTATCGATAGTACAATAATGGACGTTGCAGCAAAGCTTAAAGACAAATGTTCCAGAATGGCTGTAGGAAAAGTCGAGACACAAACTTCAAGGAACGCATTCAAACTTCAACGATCACATGTGAGGAGTCTTGATAAACGGTCGCATTGCTGCTATAAATATAGATCAAGACCATCAACAACAAGTCGTGGAAAAACAAGAGGAAAAAAAAGGGCACGCTTATTGCATATCTGCTTATAATAAGCAATTAGCCCAGTTGAGGGAACACTTCAAGTTATATCAGCTTAGTGTAGAAGCTTATTTCCCTCAGTGTGTGAGAACACCTTTCGGATTGTTTTCAGAGATCAGTTCTCACACACACACCACCACTCAAATACAGTCTTGCACAAAGACGTAAAACTTGTGAATGTAGTATTTGACACACAAACGTTAAACAAGTGTTGGCTAGAAGGTGATGCCTTCAGTCTAGACTAAGAGTTCAGTTAGGCAGTGGGTAAGTTCTAAGTTGGGTGGGTTTGTACAAGCTGTTCTATAAATCAAAGTCTTCTGGTGTATCCTACCCGAGAAAGGTAGAAGGGGTGACGTAGGAGCAGTTGAAGTCTCCGAACATCCATAAATATATCTTATGTATTAACTGTTTAACAGTGTTTTAAACTGATTTGATCAGTTCAGCTGATATCAGTTCAGTTAAGTCAATAGCTGAACTGATAGAAACAAGAACTGATTCTCCGTATTTCAGTCGATCTGTTTACACAAGTCATTAGATTTTAAAAAATCTTTCAGTCTTTCTTAACAAAGGATTATTTCGAGTGTTTTTCACTTGGTTTGAAACCAAACTCGATCTAATTCATTGGTGTATACATTAAATTTTGAAACCAAACTCGATCTATCCTAATGTTCTCATTAAATTTTGAAAATACCCTACTATTCCCAAAATCCAGAGGGTCCATCTTACGAAATCGCTCATATACTGCATCAGGCCTCACCTTTCTATCCACCTCAGCATTTTTCCTGGAAACTAACGCAAATAACTGGGTCATGCGTGCAAACATCTGAGCCTGAAGGTCTTGTGGTGGACGTGGAGGGGAAACTCTCTGCTCATCACGGTCCTCACGGTCAATAACATGTCAAGGAGGCATACTGTTTCATAATTTAACCTAACACGTAACCAACATGCATAACCGAACTACTCATATAACATGCTAAAATGATTTCCAAACATAAACATACAGTTAAAGAAACTCATACTTAACACTTAATGCATTTAAAACCATAAAAACTTACAGACTTGAGGCGTGACTTCTTTAGCTTCTCGCAACCAGCAGTGGCAAAACCCTATATCAAAAAACCTTGCATGCTCATTGGTCACCACCTCCAGCCTCCTCAACTACAACATCTGCATCGATCAAGTCTAGTTAGTCTAATGACTCAATATGCATAAACCATAAATAACTAATAATATGTAGTAAAAGTCCACACAATTATAACATAGCTCGTACATAAAATATCATAATCATAGATATGTATAAGGCGACTTTCCTGCTTAAACAGTTTCATAAAAATCACCAACAAGCGTCTATTATTGAATTGTTCCAATAAGGAATTAGAATCATTCTCTTAAAATTATATTTTCATACTTGTCATGCATAATTGTAATTGTGAATAAATTTACGTAGAGTTCTTTTCAATGCAAGTGGCCCATACACATAAATCGTTTGATCAAACCAAAACGTAGTACTGGGTCGGCAAGGATAACCACTGCTTTGGACTGGATGTCCGCTACCTAACATAACATAATCCTCCGAAGAGGTTGGAGAGGTCCCCGGACACATTCTCCGGCTTCCAAACCCATAACATAATTTTGCCATAAGACAAATCGCATAGCTCAAAAATAATTATTTTGCATGTGATACATATTTACGAACATCGTGTACTTCATTGGAACACCCTAGTCTTTCTGCCAAAACCTCAATATTAAACTAACTAAACATAGCCCCAAAGATGCACTCAGACACGTACGATTTCCGATTTAAATAAAATAGCTTATGACCTACCGAACGACCTGGGACTCGAACAATCCTTAGCCAACACTCTAACCTACTTTCCAAGAGCCAAAACTATCCCAGAACCATGTTAGAACCACTTAAAGAAGTGAACAACAACCCATCCAAGAAAAACAGACCATGAGATGCACTATGACCCAAATATGCTTCTAACGACTTCACACCTAAACCAACACGAACTCGACCCGAGCCAGACCCTATATGTAAGGTCCAAAATTAAGACGACGTAATCCAACTGCATGCGAATCTAGGAAATAATGAAAAAAAATAGCTAATAAATGATTTTAATTGCTAATTAATTATGTGACATACTTGTTCATATGTTAAACGAGATTTTTATTGTCATCATGCATAAAATTGTATTTTTAGGAATATTCAAAGCGACGATCGAGGAACGGGGACCGAGGGCTGAAGAAAACGTAAAATATTTTTATTAAATAATTATTTTTAATTATTTAAAAGATGGTCGATACTTTTTAGTATTTTTGTGAAATTAAGGGTTTTGAGGTGATTTTATACGCCGGGGCGTAAATTTTATCGGTGTTGGTTTTTCAACTAAAATACGAGCTTTTTGGCAACCCGTCTAATAAATTCACATATTAAAGAAAAACTTTGGTATTATTTTATTTAAATCCTAATTTAACTAATGGGCTTAATTTTATGGCTTAATAGGCCTAAAACCTACTTAGGGATTAAATTAGTATTTAAAGTGAAAAAAATTGCAAAACCTAGTCTACTTTGCACACAAAAAAAATCGGCCACACCCTTTTTAATTTCTGAAAAACACTCTCAAACACCACACACCACTTACGGCACCTTGAAGAAAATTTTGGAAGGGATTTTTCGAAGGCATCAAGCCACGAGCAAGCCATCGTCGCGTCCCGTTCTTCGTCGTCAACGTATATTCGAGCGTATACTACGCAAAGGCATAATATGTTTTTAAAAGTTTTTTTTATGAGACATGAAAGAAACCGAAGTTGCTGCATTTGTATTCTCTTTTACATGAATTACGTATCTATTATTGCATGCCATGATTCACGATTTTTATGATACTAAGGGGCTGCCATGATGTCTAGGTATGGTTAGGAATGGCTTATACTTGTTATAGAGTCCCACACACCACACATAAATCGGCTGTAACAAAGAAAGAAAAAGGAAACAAGAACATGTAGAAACCGAGAAGCTGCTGTCAAGAGCATGAGGATTCGGTTATTGTTGTGCAGGGGCTAGGGCTTGGTTGGCTTGTTCCAGGGGCTAGCCAAGGTCATGAGAGAGTCAGGGAGGGAGTCCTAGCCACGCTAGGACTCGCGCTCTAAGGCGGGGAAGGAGTCCTAGAAAGCTAGGACTCCCACCCGAGAATCAAGGGAATCGCGTGCAGGGTTCTGTGCTTCGCACAAGCTTGGGCGTGCGGTTCAGGGGGTCTGGGCTGGGTCAGGTCTAGTCCTTAGGGTCCTTAGGGGGTGCACATCAGGTTGGTTTGGTGGCTGGGTTCGTGGTTAGGGGCTAGGCAGCGCGTTCAAGAGACCTTGTCCAACAAGGTTTCTCGGCCAGCTTTTGTTCAGGAAGTAGAGGGCTCGTTTTTGAGTATAGGATGGTTTGCTTGATGATGTCAGAGTCCAGTAGGCTAAATTATTGTGTTGGGAAAGTTTTGGCTCAACTTGGTTCGGGGGTAACTCGTGAAAATCAAAAGTTGGCTCGGGGTCGAAGTTTAGGTGTCAAATAGGGTATTTAAAAGAAGAAAAATATGAAAACGGCTCACGGGGGTCAAGTCGGGGTCCATAAGGGCTAAAATAATATAAAAAGACTAAATTTAGAATTTAGGAATTTTATATTAAAGTTTGGGATTTTTCGGGATTAAAACACCGTCAAAACAATTAATTAAAGATAAATGAAAAAGTCTAATTTTAAGCTTAATAAAATTATGGAAAAATTAATTTAAGTTTAAATAATTATTTGGGACATGTTAGAGTCAATGAATTCAAGAAAAAGTCAATTTCGAGAAATCTTACGTCTAGGGGTAAAACGATCTTTTTACACCTAAAATTAGTAAGGTCATGGCAGTGCCCTAAATTTATGATTATTTTTAACTCTTTATGATATATCCGTGATTAAATTATGATTTTTAAATGTCTAAGGGATTTTTATGATTTAAGAAAGACATTTAAAAGACATGTTGCATGCTTGGTTTCGAAAACAAAATGTTACGTTATGCATGATTTTTATAAAGTGATGTGAATGAAAAATGTTGAAGGAAGTGAAGTGATTGTGACTAATTCGTTGATAATAGCGAGGTCGTGAGGGTTATGGTCCCAGTGGGAGCACGACGATCGTGTTTCCATTATTGCGAATATGAGGTTATGAGGTTTGAGGAAGAATGGTAATATCGTGAGGGGAGAAGGCCCCAGAGGGAGCCCATTTATGGGAGAAGGCCCCAGAGGAAGCCCCGACGATCGTATTTCTATTCGATCATGTTAGGCCAAGGCTCAGTTGACCAGTGAGAGCGTCGCTAATGTCTCCGCCGCCCAGTACTGTGGTTTTATGTAGATGGATCCATCGTCATGTCATGTCATGTCAGGAAAGTCACAATTAACGATTTGAATTGCAACAAAGGGAAAAAAAAGGAAATGTTCATGATTATGTTTAAGGTTTTATGTCATGTCATGTTGAGGAAAAGGAAATTCATGTTTGCATGTTATGAAAATGTTTATGTTTAAAGTTTTATGCATCATGAAAACGTTTACGAAAATGTTTATGTTTATGCATCTTCATGAAAACGATATTTTAAGTACAAGTATTTTTCACCGTTATATGTTGACTGTACTACGTATTACTCGTTATAAAGATTATGGTGTGTTGAGTCTTTAGACTCACTAGGTGAGATGGATGCAGGTGGTATTGAGGGAGGACTTGATGAGTGATTTGACTGGACTGAAGGCGCACACAACCCGAGGACCAGCGCTACATTTTCCGCATTATGCTTTATGATTTAAGTTAGAGATTTTTAAGATTATTTATTTATGCTTTTGAGAGATTTTTGAGAGGTTTAGTATGGGCTTTACTTTTCAAATTATTGCTTTTTTAGTTTGGTAAAATATGAGACGATTTCATGAATAGTGCACTTGATTTTAAAAATGCTAGTGGGTGATGTTTTTATATGCAAAATATTTTATAAAAATATTTATATGTGAGGGCCGAAAATTAGGAAAAAAAAAATTTCTAGTACTTTTAAAAGAATAAAAAAGGCAGGACGTTTCAGTTGGTATCAGAGCAAAGGTCCTGTAAAGGGTTGTGCCACCATCAGCGCTGGGAAGATCAGTCGTCAAGCCTCAAGTTGTAAGTTTTACTTGCTTTATGTGATTCTATATGATTTAACCTGCATGACGTTATGGATATTATGTTTATGATACATGTTTATTAGCTTTTTGAGTAGTATTTCCTTGCATGCTTAAAATGCTAATTAAGTCAGGATGTGTTACATGATTAGAGAACTTAGATTTAAATGCATGTTGGTTACGTTAGAATTTGGAAAACATTCAGATATAATGCCTCCTAGACGTGCACCCGTTCATGAGAATCAAGCCGAGAACAGTGTTAACCGTCGAGGAAATAGTCAAGGGAATGGACCTCCACCGCCACCACCACGGGATGCTGCTACACGTGCACTTGAGGGGATGGCTCGTCTCTTCGAGCAGCAAGCACAGCAGCAGCAGTTACGGCAGCAACAGTTACAACAGCAGTTACAGCAGATGCAGCAGCAGCAGGCGACTAGGCCACAGCAGGATGTTTATGAGCAGTTCCGAAGGCTAGGGCCGAAGGAATTTTCTGGCACTACCGATCCTTTTGCTGCAGAGGGTTGGATTCGTTCACTTGAGGTACATTTTCGCTATCTTGATATGGGGGATGCGGACCGGGTGAGATGTACCACTTATCTGTTTAGAGACGATGCTTCTTTATGGTGGGAAGGAGCCGAGCACGGTGTCGACCTTGCCACACTCACTTGGGCACAGTTCAATACGAAGTTCTATGAGAAATATTTCACCCCGGATGCAAGGAGCCGAATAAAGAGGGAATTCATGGCTCTTCGCCAGGGAGATGCCACTGTTGCTGAATTTGTGAAGAAGTTTGATAGGGGTTGCCACTTTGTGCCTCTTATTGCCAGGGATGCTGAAGAAAAGCTCAGACACTTTATGGATGGCCTACGACCTACCATTCGGGATAAAGTTATGATGATGCGTCCGGAGAATTATGCTATGGCAGTTACTTATGCATATCAGACTGAGCAGTCATTGAGGGACATTGAGTTTGAGATTCAGCGCAAGAGGCAGCACTATCAGAATAACAATCAGCCGAATAAGAAGCCAAATACGGGTCCTCCTAGACCTCAAGGGCCTCAAAATCCCCAAGGTCAAGTCAAGAAGCCAGCGCCACCAAAGCCACAAAATCCTGGAACACCAAAGCCTGCTGAGAGGCAACTATGCAAACAGTGCAACCGCCCACATCTTGGCAAGTGTGAATGGGGATCGTTTAAATGTTTCTACTGCAAGGAGGATGGACACAAAGCCAATGACTGCCCAAAGAGGAAAGCAGCTACTACGGCCCGAGCTTATGTTATGAATGCCGAGGATGCTGAGGGAGAGGCAGACACTATACTCATCACGGGTAACCTAGTTATTTAACATTTTTATATTGCTTATTATTGCATGAAATGTTAAATTGGTTAATATTATGGATCTGGGACCAAGATTCAACCTAGAATAAATTAGGTTGCATGTTCTACTTAGTGGGACTTAAGTGTTAATGTTAGAAACCATAGAAATGATTTGAATTTTGTGCCTTATTCTATGTGAAGGATAAATTGATTCCAAGTAAAAAGTTTTAGGGCCAAAATTAAAGAAAATCATAATTAAGAGGGAATTTCAAATTATTGGGGGATAATTGTGCAAATTTTGAAATTTTAAGGTCTAAAACGCAATTTTTCGAAAATAAAGGGACTATAATGCAATAATTCGAAAATAAGGAACCTAAGTGAAATTTCTGAAATCTTAAGAATCAAAATGCATTTCTCGAAACATGAAGGGCTAAATAGGAATTTTGAATAATATAAGGACTTAATTGCAATAATTCGAAATTTTGGGGTCAATAATGCAAATTTCAAGTTGAGGGACTAAAGTGCAATTTTTCCCAAGAAATGTTTAAGTTCGACACGAAATATTCATATAACTTTGGGAATTAATGATAATAAATCCTTAAGCTTCAACTCGAAGAGATATATAAGACAATTTTCATCGCAGGGAGGATCATTATTTTAGGTGTAACTACCTATGCATTGCTAGATTCAGGAGCTACACACTCTTTCATATCTGAAACCTTCATAAAAAGACTGAAAATTACTCCTCAAGATATGGGTTTGGGTTTCAAAGTTTCTATTCCATCCGGCGATCAGATGCTCATGTCTAAGATTGTTAAGAATCTGGAGCTTCGGTTATTCAAAGATGTTGTTCGGGCAGATCTTATTGTGCTTCCTATGCCCGAATTCGATATTATACTTGGGATGGATTGGTTATCAGCAAATGGAGCTTCGATTGATTTTCGTCAGCGATCAGTATCTATTAGACCGCCTAGTGGTAAACCTTTTGTCTTTGAGGCGGCGAGAAACAAGCAAATGCCGCACATCATCTCTTGTCTATGTGCGAGGAAGCTTATTAAGCGTGGATGTCAAGCTTATCTAGCATGTGTCACTACTACACATGAATCCATCAGTCAGAAGATAGAAGATGTTGATATTGTGAGAGATTTTCCTAGCGTCTTTCCCGACGATGTTTCTGGCATTCCGCCCGATCGTGAAGTGGAATTCTCTATTGATCTTATGCCGGGCACTGTTCCTATATCGAAAGCACCATATCGTCTAGCACCTGCAGAAATGAAAGAATTGAAAGATCAAATTCAAGAATTTCTATACAAGGGTTTCATTCGCCCTAGTTACTCTCCATGGGGCGCTCCGGTATTATTTGTGAAAAAGAAAGATGGTAGCATGCGTCTTTGCATCGATTATCGTGAGCTTAATCGGGTTAGTATCAAAAATAAGTATCCACTGCCAAGAATTGAAGATTTATTTGATCAGTTGCAAGGAGCATCGATATTCTCTAAAATTGATCTGCGATCGGGATACCATCAATTGAAAGTTAAGGAGTCTGATGTTCACAAGACGGCGTTTCGCACGAGATATGAGCACTATGAGTTTATGGTCATGCCATTCGGGTTGACCAATGCGCCAGCGATCTTCATGGATCTCATGAATCGCGTATTTCAGCCATATTTGGATCAGTTTATTATTGTCTTCATTGATGACATATTGATCTATTCCAAGAACAGAGAGGAGCATAGCCGTCATTTGAGGATCGCACTGTAGGTATTACAAGACAAAAAGGTATATGCAAAGTTCAGCAAGTTCGAGTTTTGGCTTGACAGAGTGGCGTTCTTAGGCCACATCATTTCTAGTGATGGCGTGTAAGTTGATCCGAGTAAAGTTGAGGCAGTAAAAGAGTGGCCAGTACCGAAGAGTGTCACCGAGATTCGCAGTTTCTTGGGACTAGCTGGCTATTATCGCAAATTCATCAAGGGGTTCTCATCTATTGCAGTGCCTTTGACATCTTTGACGAAGAAAAATGCTAAGTTTATTTGGGGATCTGAGTGTCAAGACAATTTTGACAAGTTGAAGCAAGCCTTGATATCCGCACCAGTGTTATCTATGCCATCGGGGCAAGGGGAGTATGTTCTATATACCGACGCTTCTAAACTTGGGTTAGGCACAGTTCTGATGCAAAACGACCGAGTTATCGCCTATGCGTCAAGACAGTTGAAAATTCATGAAAAGAACTACCCTACTCATGATCTTGAGCTTGCAGCAGTAGTTTTTGCACTAAAAATTTGGAGACACTACCTTTATGGGGAGAAGTGCAAGATATTCACCGATCATAAAAGTTTGAAATACTTCTTCACCCAAAAGGAGTTGAATATGAGACAGCGCAGATGGCTTGAATTGGTAAAGGACTATGATTGTCACATTAACTACCATCCGGGGAAAGCTAATGTAGTGGCAGACACATTGAGTAGAAAAGCAGCAATTATCACTCATTTATCACTCCAAAGACCGTTGCAGTCCGAGATACAGCGGTTTGAGCTTACAGTGTATGCTAGGGGCAAGGCCCCTAATCTTGCCACATTATCAGTACAGTCGACTTTGAGAGACAGAATTTGTGATGGGCAGTCTACTGATGAGCAGTTGCAAAAGTGGAGAGCAAGAGATGAAGCCAAGGGCCGGAATTTATATTCAGTGGTGGATGGTTTAGTCCGTTATCGAGACCGTCTATGGGTTCCTAGTGACGATTCTTTGAGAGATCTTATTATGAAGGAAGCCCACGGCACACCATATTCCATTCATCCGGGCAGTACAAAGATGTATAGAGATTTGCAGTTGTTATATTGGTGGCCAGGCATGAAGAGGGACATTCTGAGATATGTATCCGAGTGTTTGACTTGTCAGCAAGTCAAAGCAGAGCATCAAAGACCAGCGGAAAAATTAAAACCACTACCTATTCCCGAGTGGAAATGGGAGAACATCACTATGAACTTTGTTGTGGGATTGCCAAAGACAGTGAAAGGATTCAATGCCCTTTGGGTGATAGTGGATCGTCTTACGAAATCAGCGCATTTTCTACCTATTAAGACGACATTCACCATGGTTCAGTATGCCGACTTGTATATTCGGGAGATAGTTCGGCTGCATGGGATTCATGTATCCATCGTTTCTGACAGGGATCCGAGGTTCACGTCGTCTTTTTGGAAAAGTCTGCATGCAGCGATGTGGACCAAGTTATTGTTTAGTACAGCATTCCACCCTCAAACCGATGGTCAGTCAGAAAGTGTTATACAGATTTTGGAAGATCTACTGCGAGCATGTGTTATTGATTTCCAAGGCAGTTGGGAACCAAAATTACCTCTAGTGGAGTTCACTTACAATAACAGCTATCTATTATCAATAGGAATGGCTTCTTTTGAGGCACTCTATGGAAGGAAGTGTAGATCTCCTATTCATTGGGACGAGGTTGGGGAAAGAAGAGATATTGGTCCAGATGTGATTGAAGAGACAGCTGAGCTGGTAGTCAAAATTCGTGATAGAATGAAGACTGCGCAAAGCCGACAAAAGAGTTATGCGGATAAAAGGCGAAGGGACTTAGAGTTTGCAGTGGGCGATCATGTATTTGTGAAAATAGCATCCATGAAGGGTGTTATGCGCTTTGGCAAGAAGGGCAAGCTTAGTCCAAGATTTATAGGTCCGTTCGAGATTTTGGAGAGGATTGGGACACTAGCTTATAGAGTGGCATTGCCACCAGCGCTTGCAGGAGTTCACAATGTGTTCCACATTTCGATGCTGCGGAAGTACAAGTCGAATCCGTCACATGTGCTTAATTATGAGCCTCTTCAACTAACTCCAAATATGACTTATGAGGAAAGACCTGTCCAGATTTTGGCAAGACAGGAAAGACGATTGCGTAACAAAGTCATTCCAATGGTCAAGGTCAAGTGGCTGAATCACTCGGAAGAGGAAGCTACTTGGGAAACCGAGAGAGACTTGAAGAGTCGCTATCCAGATCTATTCGGTAAGTTCTAATTTCGAGGACGAAATTTTATTTAAGGGAGGGAGGAATTGTAAAGTCCAAAATTAAGACGACGTAATCCAACTGCATGCGAATCTAGGTAATAATGAAAAAAAAATAGGTAATAAATGATTTTAATTGTTAATTAATTATGTGACATACTTGTTCATATGTTAAACGAGATTTTTATTGTCATCATGCATAAAATTGTATTTTTAGGAATATTCAAAGCGACGATCGAGGAACGGGGACCGAGGGCTGAAGAAAACGTAAAATATTTTTATTAAATAATTATTTTTAATTATTTAAAAGATGGTCGATACTTTTTAGTATTTTTGTGAAATTAAGGGTTTTGAGGTGATTTTATACGCCGGGGTGTAAATTTTATCGGTGTTGGTTTTTCAACTAAAATACGAGCTTTTTGGCAACCTATCTAATAAATTCACATATTTAATTACAGAAAAACTTTGGTATTATTTTATTTAAATCCTAATTTAACTAATGGGCTTAATTTTATGGCTTAATAGGCCTAAAGCCTACTTAGGGATTAAATTAGTATTTAAAGTGAAAAAATTGCAAAATCTAGTCTACTTTGCACACAAAAAAAATCGGCCACACCCTTTTTAATTTCTAAAAAACACTCTCAAACACCACACACCACTCACGGCACCTTGAAGAAAATTTTGGAAGGGGTTTTTCGAAGGCATCAAGCCAAGAGCAAGCCATCGTCGCATCCCGTTCTTCGTCGTCAACGTATATTCGAGCGTATACTACGCAAAGGCACGCCATACATCTCCTTTTCTCATCCATCATGTCATAATATATTTTTAAAAGTTTTTTATGAGACATGAAAGAAACCGAAGTTGCTGCATTTGTATTCTCTTTTACATGAATTACGTATCTATTATTGCATGCCATGATTCACGATTTTTATGATACTAAGGGGCTGCCATGATGTCTAGGTATGGTTAGGAAAGGCTTATACTTGTTATAGAGTCCCACACACCACACATAAATCGGCTGTAACAAAGAAAGAAAAAGGAAACAAGAACATGTAGAAACCGAGAAGCTGCTGTCAAGAGCATGAGGATTCGGTTTTTGTTGTGCAGGGGCTAGGGCTTGGTTTGCTCGTTCCAGGGGCTAGCCAGGGTCATGAGAGAGTCAGGGAGGGAGTCCTAGCCATGCTAGGACTCGATCTCTAAGGCAGGGAAGAAGTCCTAGCAAGCTAGGACTCCCACCCGAGAATCAAGGGAATCGCATGCAGGGTTCTGTGCTTCGCACAAGCTTGGGCGCGCGGTTCAGGGGGTCTGGGCTGGGTCAGGTCTAGTCCTTAGGGTCCTTAGGGGGTGCACATCAGGTTGGTTTGGTGGCTGGGTTCGTGGTTAGGGGCTAGGCAGCGCGTTCAAGAGACCTTGTCCAACAAGGTTTCTCGGCCAGCTTTTGTTCAGGAAGTAGAGGGATCGTTTTTGAGTATAGGATGGTTTGATTGATGACGTTAGAGTCCAGTAGGCTAAATTATTGTGTTGGGCAAGTTTTGGCTCGACTTGGTTCGGGGTTAACTCGTGAAAATCAAAAGTTGGCTCAAGGTCAAAGTTTAGGTGTCAAATAGGGTATTTAAAAGAAGAAAAATTGGAAAACGGCTCACGGGGGTCGAGTCGGGGTCCATAAGGGCTAAAATAATATAAAAAGACTAAATTTAGAATTTAGAAATTTTATATTAAAGTTTGGGATTTTTCGGGATTAAAACACCGTCAAAACAATTAATTAAAGATAAATGAAAAAGTCTAATTTTTAAGCTTAATAAAATTATGGAAAAATTAATTTAAGCTTAAATAATTATTTGGGACATGTTAGAGTCAATGAATTCAAGAAAAAGTCAATTTCGAGAAATCTTACGTCTAGGGGTAAAACAGTCTTTTTACACCTAAAATTAGTAAAGGTCATGGCAGTGCCCTAAATGCTGTTTTTATGATATTATGATTATTTTTAACTGTTTATGATGTATCCATGATTAAATTATGATTTTTAAATGTCTAAGGAATTTTATGATTTAAAGAAGACATTTAAAAGACATGTTGCATGCTTGGTTTCGAAAACAAAATATTATGTTATGCATGATTTTTATAAAGTGATGTGATTGAAAAATGTTGAAGGAAGTGAAGTGATTGTGACTAATTCGTTGATAATGGCGACGTCGTGAGGGTTATGGTCCTAGTGGTAGCCCGACGATCGTGTTTCCATTATTGCGAATATGAGGTTATGAGGTTTGAGGAAGAATGGGAATATCGTGAGGGGAGAAGGCCCCAGAGGGAGCCCATTTATGGGAGAAGGCCCCAGAGGAAGCCCCGACGATCGTATTTCTATTCGATCATGTTAGGCCAAGGCTCAGTTGACCGGTGAGAGCGTCGCTAATGTCTCCGCCGCCCAGTACTGTGGTTTTATGTAGATGGATCCATCGTCATGTCATGTCATGTCAGGAAAGTCACAATTAACGATCTGAATTCAACAAAGGGAAAAAAAAAGGAAATGTTAATGATTATGTTTAAGGTTTTATGTCATGTCATGTTGAGGAAAAGGAAATTCATGTTTGCATGTTATGAAAATGTTTATGTTTAAAGTTTTATGCATCATGAAAACGTTTACGAAAATGTTTATGTTTATGCATCTTCATGAAAACGATATTTTAAGTACAAATATTTTTCACCGTTATATGTTGACTGTACTACGTATTACTCGTTATAAAGATTATGGTGTGTTGAGTCTTTAGACTCACTAGGTGTGATGGATGCAGGTGGTATTGAGGGAAGACTTGATGAGTGATTTGACTGGACTGAAGGCGCACACAACCCGAGGACCAGTGCTACATTTTTCGTATTATGCTTTATGATTTAAGTTAGAGATTTTTAAGATTATTTATTTATGCTTTTGAGAGATTTTTGAGAGGTTTAGTATGGGCTTTACTTTTCAAATTATTGCTTTTTGGGTTTGGTAAAATATGCGACGATTTCATGAATAGTGCACTTGATTTTAAAAATGCTAGTGGGTGATGTTTTTATATGCAAAATATTTTATAAAAATATTTATATGTGAGGGCCGAAAATTAGGAAAAAAAAATTTCTAGTACTTTTAAAGCAATAAAAAGGGCAGGACGTTTCACTATACTCAACCCATAGACATCCCATTAGACTCTGATCAAGCCCTATCCAGCCCAGACCCTCAGCCCAAGCCTCCAACAAGACAAAACCAGTCATAGATCCTTCATGGGACTCAATCCGCGCAGCTTTCGTGTTTCTGGTTCTAGCGCCTTATCTAGCCAACCAAGCCGTGAACCACCTTCACAAGGCTTATCATAGGACCCTTAGAGACGGCCTAAACCATAGCCAAGAGCCCCAACACAGAACCTGACTGAAACCATAAGGACGAGCACCTACAACCCTTCCACAAGACCCACTATAGTGAAGCCATGCTTCTGGTTCCAGCCTTCTATCCAGCCAACCAGCCTATGAACCACCCTACCTAGGCTCCCCCTAGAACCATAACTCACGTCCCTTACCATAGCACAAGCCCTAGAAGAGGCCCTTCACCGAACTAAATCACCGAACAGCCACAGCTCTAACTCGCATGTAAAACGAATCGCACATGCCATATTCACTTCCAGCGGCTGTGCTATCCCTCCATGCCCTTTCAAACCCTTAACAGATCATTAACCATGTCTAAACACATCCCTAACCCAGCCATACACAGCAACTACGTTCTAGAGGGATCCAACCGAAGTATTGAACAAGAAAACCAAGAAACAAATCAATTCATGCATAAAATTTTAGATATTGATCCAAATTGTTTTTCTTTCAATCTTGGCACTTGTCAAACAAATTTTCAGGCATAATTTGTATCAAAGTACGTAATATAACATGATCGATGCATAAAGAAATGATTAAGACATGCCTTTGCTTTTTTAAACGCTCGAACCGTCGAATATTGTTGCGAGGAAGTCGGTGGGCGATCAGAGCGATGTTTCGGTTGTTTTTCTTGCGTAAAATGGACAAGAATCAACCGTGCGACGTGTGGGTGTGTGATCGGGGATGATAGGACCGAAAATAGAAAAACTCCTAGGCCCTTTTGCACAAAAACTTACGGCTTTATGTGTGTGTTCTTGAGCATGTAGAATTGCGTGTGCATGGGTTTTAGGAAGATTAAAACTCTAATCACTAATTTTAAAAAGCACTAAAAATATCACCCTTTAATTTAAAAGATAATGTTCCAGATTTACAAAAATTAAATCCCCAATTAAAAATATTAATATCTCCTATATTTTTTTGAAAATTGTTAAATAAAACACTTAAAATCCTAATCCAACTTAAATACTATTAAATAAATTAATGATGGCATAAAAATCATTATATAAAATATTTTACCCCAAATTTAAGGAATAAATCCTTAATTTTTAAAATTAACTTTTTAAACGCTTAAAATTTTATATATCGCCTAAAAATTAAATTTAACTTTAAAATACAAAAATTCGTAAATCATTTAAAATAATTAATTTTTTCGGCTGAAATAAAATATAACATTAAATTTTAGCACCTTAATCGTCTCCGGGATCCTTTGCCCGGTCCAACACCGAATATTTGTTTGAAAAGCTAAAACTCGCGAAAACATTTTAAATTGCATAAACATGAGTATATAAACATTTAAAATTATTTAATCATGTTTCATGCACAATTGAAATCATTAATTAATTAAATTTATAATTATGCATGGGATTTACGTGTACTGATATTTGGGCACTACATATGTGACGCCCGGTTTAGGAATTCATAATTATTCCCTTACTAAGTGCCACATTTTCTACAATCTTTTATTTTTACCATTATTATTAAAAATATTGTAAATAAAACTTTAAATATTCTCTACTTTCATTAAAAATTATATTCAAATATTTACATTCTTATTTCAAATATGTACAATTATTTTACAGCAGAAGTTTAATATTTATTTATAAACAGATCATCCCAACTTTCAAATGCTCTTATTTCAGCTTCAGTTATTTTCCTCTTGTTCCAACTCTGGGGTTCCTGTGTCTGGATATTACAATAGACGAAAAGAAACAGAGGGTAAAGTCTTTGAGGACTTAGTGAGTTTAAATTAGTATATAGCTTTTAAATAAATTAAAATAGCGCTTCATTATAATTATGCATGAAGTAATAGGCATAACAATATAGATGTTATGAATGCTATGCAATGAAATAATAGATAAATGAAAATTTCATAAATTTACATTGGTGGCTCTAATTGAGCATTTTTTACGAGCCGGGTGAACCATTCTCCGGACCGAAGTATTCGGTGCGTGTTGTTTAGATAAACCATATACCCGGAACTTTTGACCCGTTGTTTATTGGTCTCATTTTCCGGGCCGAAGCCACGTTGGCCAGTGGACTCAATTTCCGGACCGAAATCCGTTGTCCATGACTCCATTCATTAAAGGTATATCGATCCATTCATAAATATGCAAGAAAATATATCAGTAATTGAAATGAATTGTAGATGATATTTGAACATTAAATAAATGCTATTGAAATTTCCAGGCCAAATGCCAAAGGCTTTAATAGAAAAATGAATATTAATTTCCTCACCTGATAACTTACAATTTAGGCCTGATTAGTAATCCGAGTTGCTGGAGCAAGTCCTAAAATATATTATGAATGATATTTATATGTTAGAGTTTTATGTAAATAGCTGATCATTTCCAGATTATTTTTTTTTGTTCAAAATTTAACCCGGTTGATTTTACTTAAGTTTGCAAAATTCATATTAATTAGAAGATATTTCTAAAAATTACGAAATTTGGCCAAAAATTCGGAAATATCACCAGGAAGGTTCGGCTGCCGGAAAAACGCCGATACAAAGGCGCATGACTGGCCTTCCGGCGGCCATGCGCGGCCAGGTTTTTTCAAGGTTATGTAACTTTGCAAGATCTTTAATTCTTATGTTGAAAGCATTTTCAAATTCCTAGCCGATCAATACCAGATTTAAATATTGTCCTATGGAGAACTAGGGTACTCCGGCATTCCGAAAATGTTAGTTCTGACAATATTTTGGGACGACGGACGGTATGATGTACCTTATCTATGCAACAAGAGGTACAACTTTTGTGTTCAAGTAAACCTCTAGTTTGGTGTGTAGCTATAAGAAATATGAGCGTAGATTACCTTGCTTGAAACGGAATTCCGTTGCCGTTTCTCGGAATATCTTTGTTTGATTTTCTTGTTTTTGATCGATCCTCTTATGTCACCTCCAGTGCTATATTGCTTTACGATATGAGGTGAATAGTTGGTGATTTATTGGAATTTTTCGGAAAATTTTATGGATTTTCTTCTATTTTTTTCTTCCTCTTTTTCCTTTCCTCTTCCCTCTTTCTTTTCTCTCAGTTGGTTTCTTTGGTTGATTTGTGAATTGAAGAAGAGGGTATCTATATATAGCCGTGACTCAAGTTTATCCATATTGATTTTTTTATTTTTTATTTATTTATTTATTTTTTATTAAATGGAAAAAATATCATGTTTATCCAAACTTAATTATATTATATTCTTGTATCTAATTATTATATTATATTAAACCTATGTATTGAATGTAATTATAAATTATCTTATATTGAACTTAATAATTATTGTATTTAATTACTTAACATATATGTTGAACTTAATTGTAATATTTTATTATATTTGGGTATTTGGTCTTGGAATGAGTACCTATAGTACTTGATGAATTTTTTAAGTGTATTGTGATGTATTTTAATGTATTTCTAGATACTTTGGACAAATAAAATTTGTACCGAAAAAAATAATGTGGTAAAAAATAATAAAATTTAGTTATGCTAATAAACTTTTAAATGTATTTATGCACCTTTGTGTTTAGGGTGTCACAACATACAAGATACTCAAGTTTGCACTGTCACTGGCTCGAGCCTGCTCACTGGTCACCAGCTCCAGTCTTATGAACTACATCATCTGCATCGATCAAGTCTAGTGTGTCTAAGATTCAGCATACATAAACCATGAATAACAAGAAATACGTAATAAAATCCATGCAATTTTTTTACATAGCTTGTACATAAAATATTATAACCATAAATATGTATAACGTCGCTTTTCTGTATAAGCAACTTCATAAAAATCATATTTTCATACTTGTCATGCATAATTGTAATCGTAAATAATTCTGCGTAGAGTTCTGTTCAATGCAAGCGGCCCATAACCTAAATCATTTGATCAAACTAAACCATAGTACTGGGTCGGCAGGGATCCTCATGGTCGATCCCCCTAAGGACATAACCTAGCCCAGCCCCTTGACTCGAGTCCTAGCATGGCTAGGACTCTTCCCTTGACCTTTCACGGACCCTAGCCAAGCCCTGGTCCCAACCGAACCCAAGCCCAGTAGCAAATCCCTTACAACCGATCCCCTCAAGCACCAAGACATAAAAGTGATTCCAGCTTGTGTGTGTTTTCGTGTACAGCTTTTTTTTTTGAGTTTTAGGACCCTAAAGCTTCGTAAAAACATCCTTGATCATAATCCTAACATGGCAGCCCCCTTAAACACATAAAAACATGAATTAGCAACCACAAAACAAGAGTTTAATACACATTTAGGCATAGTTACGAAAATATCAAGTTTTGTGCCTTGTTTTCTATCAAAACATGTTCAAGTAAATATTATGATGTGATAGATGTTTGAAGAAAAGAAATATGGCGTGCTTTTGCGTTTTAAACGCACGATTATACATTGACGACGAAGAACGGCGGCACGAAGACGATGGCTTGAACCCTTGCAATTTTCGAACTTCACCCTTTCAAAATATTGTGTGTGCCGTGTAATTGAGAGGAAATAAGAGTTTGAAGTGTGTTGGGGATTGAGGCGTGGGGTTGTGATGATGTAGGGTGTGATTTTGAGTTTTAAATACTTAATTAAATCAATAACAATGCTTAGGCCCATTAATCAACTTAATTAAGCCCACTAGTGTTTAACTAAAATATAAAAATTATTTTGCTTAATAAATTTTGTGAATTTATTTGCCGGGTTGCTAAAACGTTCGCGTTTTTGTTGAAAATCCAACACCGATAAAAATTAAGTCCCGACATATAAAATCACTTCAAAACCCCTTATTTTTAATAATAAGAAAAAGCATCACCCTTATTTTAAATAATTAAAAACAAATAACCAATAAAAATATTTTTTATTTTTCAGCCATCGGTCTCCGTTCCTCGATCGCAACTCGAATGACCTTTAAAAATACATTTTAATGTAACCGTGTAGAAATATATATTTTTAAACATGCAATATGCACAACATAATTAATTCATGCAATTAAAATATTTAATTAAAATACACAAGGAATTTAATAATCGCATACATGTGGTTCGTGTGGACCTTTAAATTTTTAAGGCGTTACACGGCAGTCTAGTACTATAGTTTATAGATTGATAAATAGAATGAGTGTTGTCACTTTTAAGGATCGGACTTCACTTAAAAATGATGATTTTAAATGGAAAATGTTCACATCTACGCATGATTTCAAAAATTGCATATTTTGAAGGTTTCATGTTTGCATGAAAGAGACTATTTTTAGTAAAAGTAATTTTTATGCATGTGATTGTATATGTATGTACTTGCTCTATTAGGTGTGAGCATGCTGAGTCATTAGACTCGCTAGGTTTGAATGGTTGCAGGTGATGACTGATGTTGAGTCGTGAGTTGTGGACTATCGAGTCATTCAGAAGGCGCAGTCCATACCCGAGGACATAGAAGTTCCACATATGTTAAATAATTTTGATGATTGTATGGATTATAGTTTTTATTTATAGATTGTTAGGATGCTAGAATTTATTGTGTTGAATTTTAGACTTTTATTGCTTTATTTAATTATTTCGCACGAATGGTTTTTGAAACGTCTGCTACTTTTTTTTATACATAAATCATAAACTCGAAAATTACTATTTTAAAATAACTTAAAATTTTCATAAATCATAATAATGTAACATTGAAATCTCAAGTGCCTAAAAATCCCTAAATCGTCAACTAACTAAAAATTCTACGTCGACCTTTCAAAAGATCAACTAACAATAAAATAAAGCATAAAATTTTTCATAAAATACTTAATAAAAATCTTTGAATCTTTTAACTATCAAGCTAATGCGTAAGTAACCGTCCCTCGGGAGTGTACAAGCATCAGCGCTTCCAACAACACAATCATCACCTGCAGCATTTAAACCCAGTGAATTTAATGACTCAGCACGTTCTAAACATAAATAATAAGTCATACATATACAGGCACATGCATTAAAATCATATTTTGTATTTAAAATAATTTTTGAACATAACTAAACCATTTAAAATAAATTTCAGCATAAATAAATCATATATCATAAAATCGTAAAATTGTAAAATTTTCAATCCTTTATCATCTTGGGTGAAGTTTGATGCTTGAAAATGACTAGATTTTATCCTCTGGTCGACTGATCAGTCTTCAGCTTCACATGGTCCATGGGGACGGGCACTAGGCACTCCATGGAAATACGATCGACGGGCTCCCTCTAGGATCTTTTCCCATAAATAGGATCCCTCTGGAGCCTTTTCCCTCACGACATTCCAATAAAAAAAATTGAAAGTTCATTGTTCTTTGACGTAATATTTCTCAATTTTCACTTTTTCTTCTTACTTTTATTGACATGAGCTTATCTCAAATAATTATTGAAGCTTAAATATAATATTACACAATTTTATTAAGCTTAAATTCGAGGCTTTTCATTTAAATTCCCTAATTAATAATTTGAGAGGCGTTTAATTTTCGAATAAATTCAAACTTTAATATTTTCTTCCTAGACTTTAAACATAGACTTTTTATTACCTAAACTACTCTCGTGAGCCATGAACCACCCCCGTGGGCCCATGGTTAGAAACTTATTCTTTTAAACTCGATTTTTGACCCTTAATAAAGACCACGGAGCCAACTCCCAATTTTGTCGAGCCACCTCGAGCCAGACCCTAGCCAACCCATATGGGGTACCCTACTGACCAACCCCGACCCTTTGAACTAGCCCTTACATGCCGCACAAGCCCTGCACCGAAGATACAAGAGTTGTGCACATGCTGCTACCTCGCTTCTAGGACTCCTAGTGGCTCTAGGACTCTCCTACTCAAGCCACCACCGAGCCCACCTGAACCTCACTGACCTTGGACCATGCTCAAACCCAACCGAACCCGGCCCAAGCCCTTGAACTCATGCTGCGAGCCATCTGCACAAGAAACAGTAGCTGCGCATGTTGTTATTCCATGTTTTGCTCGAGGCCCCCGTTGAGCCACCCTGCACGGCTCCAAGACCCGACCACTCCTGAACCTCTCTGGATCACCCTGAGCCATCACCTAGACCATCTAGCCAAGACCTTAACCCCTCGAATGCAGCAGCTCTCGGCCGCGCCATATACGAGCATCGGAAGAGTCCATGCGATCATGGACTCTTCCTTACCGACTAGCCATGGGTCCTAGCATGACAGACCCTAGTACACGACCTTGGTCGAGTCCCAACCAGCCCTTGCCGAGCCCCAAGTGACCACGCCCAAGCCACACCCTTTTAGAATCTATGCATGTGAGTTGTGTCCTAGAAAAACCCTAGGTGCTTGAACCTTACCATGATCGATTCCAGCATATATTTTCCTTCAAATTAGTTCATGTTCTAACCATATTTCATCCTAATTTGGCAGCCTAATCGTTGGAAATCATAATACGAGCATATGTACGAAAAACGTTGAAAACTTTGAAAATAATCATCAAACGTTAAACCATCGTACGTAAATATTTTTCATGCAACAACAATTAAAACATGCATAATATTGTTTGATTGATGCGTCAAAGGGTTTAAAAAACTTGCCTTTTTGTTTATAACGCTCGAATATTCAATTGTCAGTAAGGGTGCGAAGAAGGCCGAACGGGAGACGAAGAACCCTATCTTTTTCTACCTCTTTTATTTTCGAAAATATGGAGTGTATGTGGGGAGTGTTTCGGCTGATGGAGATGAAATATGGGGTGAATGAAGCCTTAATTACCTATTTATAATTTTAATCAACATGTTAAAGGGCTTGGGTTTTGGGCCTTTATGTCTAGGAGCAATTAGGGCCTAGTTTAAATAATTAAATTGGGTCTAATAACACTTATTTAATTTAAAAATAAAAGTTTATAAAAATTACTTTTCCAAAATAATCCCTTTCATATTTTAAAAGTCCCTTATCTGCCCAAAACCGGCTTCCCGGGTAAAAAATCGTGCTCGTCTCGTAAACAATTTAAATTCTATCTTCTTTAGAAAAATTTAATCATTTTTAATAATATTAAGAAGCCTTGAAATTATTTATTCAAAATATTCATTTTTTATATTCGTCGTCTTCGGTGTCCTTTCCCCAGCTTTTTATAGAATATTCACATAAAATCTACAATTCTCATGTAAGCATGCCATATAATCATTTAACCATGTAACCATATCATATAATCATTTAATATGCATCATGTAAGCATTTAAAATCAATTATGCAATTTACGTAAGCAAATTAATTAGTTTGCATGCATGTGGTTTACGTAGGTTGGTTTTTCGGGCATTACAATTTTGCATATTATGGAATTCTGTTTATTTGATTATTTATGATATCTTATTAATGATGAATTAATTATGCATGGTTTTGAAAAAAAAAAACTAGTGTAAAATAAATGACTTTAGAAGTAGGGTCGTTTCACATTATAACCCTGATCGACGATCAGACAGCGCCGATGTCTCGAAGGTACAAATCTTGTTTATATAATGAAATTTGAAATTTTTGAAGGCCGAAATTTCCACTGATCAATTTCTTGCAGTTGTCACTTTTATGAACTCCTTAACTAAAACAGACAGTTCCACTATCTTCACTTAATTAGCACTTAAACTAAATTCCACAAATTCCAATAATATAATTTACTTATAAATTCTTTTATAACTTACAAACTCTTTCACAAGCAATGTATTTGATCTTCATCAAACTAAGTTGCCAAATTCAACTCCTTGAATTCGACTATCTCAATGAAAACACTTAATGTAAGGTTTAGGAAATTAAAACTACGTAACCTGACTGCATGCAATCTAAGATTTTATTTAAATTATGTGTTTAATGATTTTTATGCATTGATGGCATGGATAGGTGTTTGTTCTTTGTTTGTTAAAGTTTCATACATTAGGGTGTTAAGTTGCATTTCGTGCTCGAACGAGAAACGGAGACCGTGGATAATCAGTAAAATTTTTTTATTAAATATTTAGTTTTGATTATTTAATATATGGTGTATTTAAGTATGATTTTTGAAAATGGACCCTGGTTGGGTATTTATACTCGTCGGGTTATATTTTTACCGATACACAAATTTTAACTATTCGGGGGATTTTTTGAGGGTTCGGGCAATATTTTCTAAAACGTACCAAAACGAAATATTTTTCGAGAGTTTTATTGGGCTTGTTGGGTTTATTTTAGTGCTTAATGGGCCCAAAAACCTTATAACCCTTTAAATTTTTATTAATGGCCCATTATGTATTATTTTATGACTCAAACCTAATGAACTAAAACCTAAATCTAATAACACCAAGTGGCCGCCCCCTCCCTCATTCCATCAGCAGCCATCTCGGTTTTCCCTCAAAGCTTTCAAGAAAAATTCTTCCTCACCTCTCTGGTACACGTTCTATGCAAAGGTCTTCAGGTGTGGTTCATAGGTCCTAGGGGACCAACCAGCAAACTTTCAGGTGTGGTTTATAGGTCCTAGGGGTCTGGAACATGTGGTTTAGAGGCTGGTTGGGTAAGTTCAAGTCATGGTTTAAGTGAAGAAAAGTTTGGTTAAGTTTCGAGTTGATTCGAGTTAACCGGGACTCCGGTCCAAGTTTTAAAAAGAATCGTGTATGTTACAGAACGGGCTCGAGGTTACCTCTAGGAAATTTTTATATAATGTTTTGAGGTGTTTTGAGGAGTTTGTTTGGCTTTAAGTCGAAATTTTGAGGTCCAGGGGTAAAATGGTCAATTAGGGTTTCCAGGGGCAAAATGGTCATTTTTCACACGTGTCGAGTTAGCAGTCCTTGCAGCGCCCTAAACACGATTTGGCATGTTTTAAATGTTTATGTTATCATGTATATGAATTTTATGTAATAATGAAAAATGTGTTGCATGCTTGATTTTAAAGCAAATTTACGTATATTCATGATTTTTATAGTGATGAATATGATGACATGTTTTAAAGGATAGGAGTTGGTTGTGACTAATACGAAAATGTATATGATGACATGTTAGGCCAAGGCTCAGTGGATGTGTAATATTGTCGCTGATGTTCCCCGCCGTCGGGTAACACGGTTATACATAGATTGATTAATCGAATAGAGCTGATACGAAAGTAACTACTAATGAACTGAATTCAATTAAAGAAAATGAACACGTATATGATGATATGTTGAGACATCTTTTGACACGTTATGTCTTATTACATTTACGTTTTTTCAAGATCATGAAATGTATGTTGATTACAGTACTTTTCACTATTGCATGTTATGTATATGTACTCATTATAACGTTACAGGTGTGATGAGTCGTTAGACTCACTAGGTGTGAGTGATGCAGGTGAGCATATTGATTAGGAGATTGGAGGTGCCGAAGACTGAGTAGGCAGAGTTGGTTGTTCGCACGCGAACCCGAGGACCGTATTTTCCGCACATTATGTTTTGAGTTGGGAGTGGATGGATATTTTCGTACTCATTTTTCTTATTATGTTGATGGTTATCAGGAACTTCACACGTTTCATATTTGTTTTATTTTAAAACATATGTCGAGGGTTGATGAATGGTCCATTTTTTCTTAAACTGCAGTATTTTCATATGTTAGTTGATTACTTTTATTTTAAAATGTGAAATTTTCTTATACTATTGCATACATGCAAAAAGATAAAATTTTCGAAAATGAGCTTAACAAAAAAAATTCTAGTAGTATTTTAGGTAGTAGACGTTTCAGTTGATATCAGATCAAGGGTCATGTATAGGGTTGTGTCATCGTCAGCTTCTGCAGCTCAGTCTTCAAGCCTCAAGTCTATAAGTTTGTGGGATTTTAAATGTTTTAAATATTTTACTGCTATCACCTACATGATTACATGATAAATGTTGTACATCGATTTACAGTAAAGTACATGTTTAGCTGCTTTCATGGTGTAAGGATTAAAAATTTTCAAAACTAGATTAAATTGCATGATGGGTTGAGTATAGAATTTGGACTTTATTCGGAAATCATGCCTCCCAGAAGTGCCTCGAGCACTGACCGATGGGATGATACTACTGAAGGTGATAGAGGCCTCCCACCACCACCGCCACCGCCAAGGGACGCAGCTACTCGAGTCCTCGTGGGCATTGCTAGACTGATAGAGCTGGCGCAGCAGGATCTCTGACCATAGACAGACATATATCATCAGTTCAGAAGGCTCAACCCGAAGAGTTCGGGGGTACCACTGACCCTTTTATGGAGGAGGGTTGGATACGGTCGTTGGAGCTACATTTTCAGTATGTGAAGTTGAGTTATGTCGATCGGGTCAGGTGCACCACTTACATGTTGAGAGATGATGCATCCCTATGGTGGGAGAGAGCCGCTCATGGGGTGGATTTGGCTACTCTCACTTGGATCGGTTCAAAGAGATTTTCCACAAAAAATATTTCCCAGCACGTGTTAGGGGTCGCCTGACGAGAGAGTTCATGAGTCTTCGCCTGAGAGACTCGACTGGGGCAGAGTTTATTCGGATAAGGCACTTCATGGATGGCCTGAGACCCACCTTGCTCCGGGATGTTATGCTGATGAGACCGGCGAGCTATGATGAAGCCACCGCTTGTGCTTTTCTGGCGGAGCAGGCCATGAGTGACATTGATATGGAGATGCAGCAGAAGATACAACAGGCCCAGTCTACCTCACAGCCGCAGAAAAAGCAGTTTACCGAGCCACCGAGGCAACAGGGGCAGCAGAAGCCCCAGGGACAAGTTAGGAGACCCGGGCAGTAGAGACCACCACAGGTCCAAGGGCTCCTAAGAACAAGGGCACCAGGGGCTCCTAAGAACAAGGGCACCAGGGGCTCCTAAGAACAAGGGCCCCACTACGCAGTGCAACAAGTTCCACTTCGGCAAATGTATGTGGGGACCTTCAAATGTCTCATATGCGAGGAGGAGGGTCACAAGGCGGTAGATTGCCCTAAGAACAAGGGATCCACTACTGGCAGGGCGTTTGTGATGCATGCGGAGGAGGATGAGGTTGAGCCAGACTCTACACTGATCACCGGTAACCTTTATGCTTAAGAATTTTAATTTACCGCCTTGATTGCATGGATTATATGATTGTTGTGGGAATTATTTTGGGATTGAGAACCTAGAATAAATTAGGTTGCATGTTCTAAATAGTTGGACTTAAGGATCGAATTGAATTGATTAAGGGCTTTAAGAACCATATTGTAATAACCGAAATTTTAAGGGCTATTTTCGAACTTTTCGAAATTTTGGGATCAAACTCTTAATTTTCGAGAACTTTAATGTTTAATTGAGCTAAATTCGAAATTTTTTTGGAATAGAATGCAATTTTCAAAAATTGTAGGGCCAAATTGAAAAGAATTCGAAACTTGAAGGGTCAAATTGATATTTCCGAATTTTTTGAGGTAAAAATTTGAGATTTTTGGATTTGGTACTAGAAGTTAATCAGTAATTTTTCGAGGATTTTGGGATAATTTCCGGTTGAAAATTTCTTAAGTTTCAACGCGAATCAGATTTGATGGTATGCTTTGTCCCAGGAAGGATATATATTTCAGGTGTAGCCACGTATGAATTGCTAGACTCCGGAGCTACACATTCGTTTATATCCGAATCTTTTGTCAAGCGACTAGGAATCATACCAGAGGCTATGGATTTGGATTCAGAGTTTCGATTCCGTCCGTATATCATATGTTACCTCACAGATAGTGTAGAGATTGGGGCTTCGGTTACAGAACAATGCGGTGCAGGCAGATTTGATTGTGCTACCATTGCCGGAGTTAAACATCATTCTGGGTACGGACTGGATTTCTTCGAACGGAACTTTCATAGATTTTTTATGGAGGTCAGTATCTGTCCGACCACCCAGCGGTATATTCTTGGCCAGAAACCAGCAGATGCCTCACATCATTTCTTGCATTTGTGCGAGGAGGATCATGAGGAGAGGCTGTCAGGAATTTTTGGCCAGTATCGTGTCAGTGATCGAGCCAGTTAGTCAGAGGCTAGATAAGGTCGAAGTGGTCAAGGACTTTCCCAGTGTTTTCCCAGACGATGTTTCACGCACTCCACTAGAAAGAGAGATCGACTTTTCTATCGAGCTTATGCCAGGTACCGTGCCGATTTCTAAGGCACCCTTATCATCTAGCACCTGCAGAGATAAAGGTACTGAATGATCAGATACAGAACTTTCTAGATAAGGGTTGCATTCGCTGTAGATTTTCTGCATGGGGAGCACTGGTACTGTTTCTTAAGAAGAAATATGGCAGCATGTGGCTCTGCATTGATTACAGAGAGTTGAATAGAGTCACAGTCAAGAACAAGTATCCACTACCCAGGATCGAGGATCTATTTGATCAGATTCAGGGAGCATCGGTATTCTCGGAGATAGATCTCCGATCAGGATACCACAAGTTGAAGGTGAGAGAGTCCGACGTGCATAAGATGGCATTCAGGACGCGTTATGGGCACTATGAGTTTATGGTGATGCCCTTCAGATTGACAAACGCGCCACAGATCTTCATGGATCTCATGAATCACGTGTTCCAGCCGTATTTGGATCAGTTCACCATAGTTTTTTTAGACGACATTCTGATCTATTCAAAGAGCAGAGAGGAGTACAGTCAGCGTCTGAGGACCATACTGTAGACTTTACAGGACAAACGGTTGTATGCCAAGTTCAGTAAGTGCGAGTTCTGGCTAGACCGAGTGGCATTCTTGGGCCACATTTTATCCCAAGATGAAGTGGAGGTAGATCCCAGCGAGGATGTCCGATATTGGCCAGTGCCTAAGAGTGTGACGGAGATCCGCAGTTTATTTGGCCTCGCTGGGTACCACCGGAAGTTCATTCAGGGCTTCTCTTCTATTCCGGTGCCGATATGTTGATTACAGTATTTTTCACTGTTACATGTTATGTATATGTACTCGTTATAACATTACAGGTGTGTTGAGTCTTTAGACTCACTAGGTGTAATTGATGCAAATGAGCATATTGATTAGGGGATTGGAGGTGCCGAAGACGGAGTAGGTAGAGTTGGTTGTGGGCACGCTACAACATCCTGTCCTTTTTATAGCTTTAAAAGTACTAGAAAATTTTTTATTTTTTTTTAAAAAAAACCTCACATAGCATCGGTCGAATTGCTTACACAAGCATAAAATATTTTTGATATCATTTTAAATAAATCAACCAACTAACATTTGAAAAGTATAGCTCATACTATAACCTCTCAAAAACCACTCACAAATAAAACGTCGTAAAAATATTTTTAACATATCTTGAAATCATAACTAGTGCGGAAAACTAGCGTCGGTCCTCGGGTTATGTGCACCTTCAGTCCAGCAAAGTCATCCATCAAGACCTCCATTATCATATTCATAATCAGTATCACCTGCATCAATCACACCTAGTGAGTCTAGAGACTCAACAAGTCATATTCTTGATAACGAGTAATACATAATACAGTTAACATATAACAGTGAAAAATACTTGTACTTAAAATATCGTTTTCGTGAAGATGCATAAACTTCAAATATTTTCGTAAACATTTTCATGATGCATAAAACTTTTAAACATAAACATTTTCATGATGCATAAAACTTTTAAACATAAACATTTTCATGACATGCAAACATGAATTTCCTTTTCCTCAACATGACATGACATAAAACCTTAAACATAATCATGAACATTTCATTTTTTTCCTTTGTTGAATTCAGATCGTTAATTGTGACTTTCCTGACATGACATGACGATGGATTCATCTACATAAAACCACAGTACTGGGCGGCGGGGACATCAGCGACACTCTCGCCGGTCAACTGAGCCTTGGCCTAACATGATCGAATAGAAATACGATCTTCGGGGCTCCCTCTGGGGCCTCTCCCATAAATGGGCTCCCTCTAGGGCCTTCTCTCCTCACGATATTCCCATTCTTTCTCAAACCTCATAACCTCATATTCGCAATATTGGAAACACGATCGTCGGGATCCCACTGGGACCATGACCCTCACGACGTCGCCATTATCAACGAATTAGTCACAATCACTTCACTTCCTTCAACATTTTTCATTCACATTCCTTTATAAAAATCATGCATAACATAACATTTTGTTTTTGAAACCAAGCATGCAACTGTGTTTTAAAAGTCTTCCTTAAATCATAAAAATCCCTTAGACATTTAAAAATCATAATTTAATCATGGATACATCATAAACATTTAAAAATAATCATAATATCATAAAAACAGCATTTAGGGCACTGCCATGACGTTTACTAATTTCTAGGTATAAAATGACCGTTTTACCCCTGGACGTATAATTTCTCGTTTTTGACTTTTCCTTGAATTCATTGACTCTAAAATGTCCAAATAATTATTTAAGCCTACATGAATTTTCTCACATTTTTACTTAGCTTAAATCGAGGACTTTTGATTTAATTTTTAAATAAGACGTATTAACACGTTTTAATCCCGAATTAAACCAAATCTTAATATAAATTTCTCAAATTAAAAACTTAGGCTTATAATAATTATTTAAGCTTAAACCTAATTTTTCATAATTTTATAAAGCTCAAAACTAGGCGTTTCAATTAATACGTTAATTAGTGTTTCGTGCGACGATTAAATTCCGAATAATTCCAAAACTCGTTATTTTGATCCCAAATTTTTAACATAACCTTTTTATTATTTATTCTACCCTTCCAAGTCATGAGCCACCCCCGTGGACCCATGGATTCATTTTTAGTTCTTTAATTTCGAAATATGACACCTAAGGGAACCACCCGAGCCATCTCCCAAAATACTCGAGCCACGCCCGAGCCACCTAGAACCAAAACCTAGCCAACCCACCTAGGGACCCTACTGTGCAAGCCCAGCCCAAAAACCCAGCACTGGCCCGCTCAAAACTTGCTGGACAGAAGGCCCGATTGCATACTTGTGTGCGTGTGTTAGTGTCTTTGAACAAAAGAGTTCCTAACTAGTCTAGGACTTCTCCCAACCCTTAACCACCGAACCCACCTAACCTTGGCCATCCCTGGACCACACCCAGACTCGACCCAGACCAGCCCAAGCCCCTAAACCCGATAAGCGAACCCCTGAAGCTGACAGCAACCTCACGCAGCCCCCTTGCTGCCAACTCACGTTGCCCACGTTTTTTGCTGCTAGGGCCCCAACCACCAAGCCAACCCTCGAACCATCCCCTCAAGCACCTTCCTAGGACCCTAAGAACCTAACATAGCCCAGCCCCAAAGGCCCTGGCCGAGCCACAAGCTGCTGCCAACCTGCGCAACTTTCACAGCTTATTCTCGGGTGGAGTCCTTGTTGGCAAGGACTCCTCCCAGCCCCTGGATTTCGAGTCCTAGCATGGCTAGGACTCTTCCTCTGGCCCCTCACTGACCCTAGCCAAGCCATGGTCCCAACCGAACACCAGCCAAGCAACCCAACCCAAAAATACGAGCCCCTCATCCCCCTTGACAGAAACGTGGTTCAGCTTATTTCCCTTGATCGTGTGCTGTGTTATGGTTGAGTTTTATGACCCTAATGCTTCGAGTAAACCCCCTTGATTGTACTCCTAACATGGCAGCCCTCAAAACCACATAATAACATGAATATGGAATCAAAAACAAGCCAAAAACAATCAACACATGAAAAGAACGTGAATATCACAAGTTACCCCTTGTTTTCCATGCAAACTAATTTTAAAAATTACTATGGTGTGAATGATGAGTAAAAGGGAGAATATGGCGTGCCTTTGCGTTTTAAACGCACGATTTTTCGTTGACGATTGAAGAACGACGACGAGAAAACGATGGCTTGAAAATCCTTGCAAATTTTGATGTCTTTTTCCTTCAAAATTTTGTGTGTATCGTGTATTTGGTGTTGAGGGGAGAGTTTGTAAATTGTTGGGGTGTGTGGACGTGAGTTTTCTTGAGATTATGGGGTAGGTTAAGGCTTAAATAAGAATTAAAACACTAATCAAAAGTTTGGGCCCATTAGGAAAGTTAATTAGGCCCACATAGCCCATTAGTGTTTAATAAAAAATATTTTAAATTACTTTGAGTAGAAAAGTTTGTGAATTTATTAGCCGGGTTGCCAAAACTTTTGCATTTTTACTAAAAATCCAACACTGATAAAATTTACGTCCCGGCTTATAAAATCATCTCAAAACCCCTTATTTCAAAAATAAGAAAAAGCATCACCCTTAATTTAAATAATTAAAAACAATTAACCAATAAAAATATTTTCTATTTTTTTCAGCATCGGTCTTCGTTCCTCGATCGCAACTCGAATAACCTTTAAAAATACATTTTAATGCAACCATGTATAAAATATAATTAATTCATGCAATTAAAATATTTAATTAAAATACAAAAGAATTTAATAAATCGTATGCATGTGGTTCGCGTTGACCTTTAAATTTTCGGGGCGTTACACACGCGAACCCGAGGACCGTATTTTCCGCACATTATGTTTTGAGTTAGGAGTTTATGGATATTTTCATACTTATTCGTTTTATTATGTTGATGGTTATCTGGAACTTCACACGTTTCATATTTGTTTTATATTAAAACGTATGTCGAGGGTTGACGAATAGTCCATATTTTTTTAAATTGCAGTATTTTCATCTGTTAGTTGATTACTTTTATTTTAAAATTTTAAATTTTCAGATGCTATTGCATGCATGGATAAAGATAAAATTTTCGAAAATGAGCCTAAATTTTTTTTTCTAGTAGTAGTTTATGTAGTAAACGTTTCACTTAATCTAATACTTTTGTGACTCTCAGTGGTTCAAGGATACAGATAAACGTGGATTCACAACTTGATGTTATTCATAACAACATCTGTTCCTATTTGAGCTTACCCTAATTAACCTCATTATTTTCATAAACCCTCAGATCAAGAACGTCAGAACTCGAGTCTTATTACACTCATCGGATCATGGTAATAGGGTCTAGTAGTATTGCTCATGATCCACTAAGTATCACTGATAGTGCATGCGAGAACTAATAAATTATGGTTGACATACAATACGGTCTCTTCAACTCAGATATTCCGATCAAATCTGCAACGATTGGTACATCGAGAGTTGCAAATGAATTCGATAACGATGTCATGTATCTTTGACTAATAATAGTGACATCGTTTATGCAAATAGGAAAATATATTTCCCTAAAACACATGTCTTTCTCTGAACAGAGACTCAAGGCACTATTAACTCAGCATATTACCTAGGATATCTTCACCCGTAGTCGAGTGGTGAATCGCAGACTACAATGCATTGACTCCTACTTATTTCGAAACTATACCAAAACTCACCACCTGGTGACTCTAATAGAGTCGATAAACGGATCAAAGTGGATGCTAGTACGTAGAGCCTCCATGTTGTCCCAGGTTAAAAGAATGATATGTATAACTATAACCTCGGAATATTCAACTCAATAAGCAATAACCACTTAGACAGTTTGAGATAAGATTGTTCAGTGCCTCATCAAATGATCACTCATTTGGATGAATAGGCACCCTCATGTCCTTACCAATGAAATATGACGTTTACATCATAGATGCTAATCTAAAGCTCGAGCGACCTTTATTATTGTTTTAGGCAATTGAATCAATTAAAATTTCATGATCCAATAGACTCTTGGATATCATGGTGTTTATAGCATAATCAATGAATTTATCTATGATGTTTGCATGGGTAAGAGGATAAAATAAATATCATTATTGGGTAAATCATAAAATATTATTAAAATAAATATTGTTTTTCATATGAGTCAATAAAGCCCAAATCACAAGTTGGCTCACTTGACATCTACTCTAACAAATTCAACAAATGTTGGTTGCTTCAAACTACGTATTAGTAAGAACACTTTAAAAGGAGGCAGGGGCTCAGCATTTATTTTGCTAAGTTCATTTCTTTTAAATTGAATCCACGGATTTTAACGTCCTTTCTTTACTGTATTTATTTTGATAAATTTGATTCTTTTGATGGTGCATTAACTCAAGCTGGAACGTACTTTGTTTAGTCATGAACAGTATTTTACATTTAATATTGAGTAAATAATTTTCCATTTGCTTGTTCAAACATCTACTCGTTAAAGATGCTGAAATATATATTTTTTTTTTTGTAAAAGCTCACATTTTTGTAAATATCATTTAAATATTTTGCATGCATGCTACCCTACTGAAAAATATACTATTTAAAGATAAGCGTAAATAGTCTAACAACTTAAAATAGTGCAGTTTAAAATGACGAAACTCGACCAACAGAAAATGCATAAACATAACGAGTAAAAAATCCTAGTAATCATCATCGTATCAAAACCAATATATAAAAATACTCATGTCATCTCAGAACTCATAAAAATCATAATGTGCGGAAGACATGTCGTCCTCAGGTCGTGCACGCACATCCAGTCCTGCCTACTCAGAGTTCGGCACCTCTAGTCCCCTCATAAACATGCTTACCTGCATCACACACGCCTAGTGAGTCTACAGACTCAGCACACCTGTACCGGAGTAACAAGTACATATACACAGCACACACCAGTGAAAAATATACTGTAATCAACATATCTTTCATGAACTTTAAAATCGTAATGTAAATGTGTCATATGAAATAATAACATATCAAAACAGCACATCATATCATCATTTAGCTATACATCATTTCTTTTAATGAATTCAGTTCATTATTTGAGACTTTCGTATCATCATTCATCATTATACGATGGATCCATCTACATAAAACCGTGGTACCCGGTGGCTGTCGGACATCAGCAACAGTATTACTCATCCACTAAGCCTAGGCCTCATCATCAGCATTTACATATATATCTTAAGCATTTACATATACATCGTTAGTCACAACTAATTCACATCCTTCAAAACATCATCATTTTCATCACTTATCAAAATCATGCACATACGAAAATTTTCTTAAAATCAAGCATGCAACGTATTTTCATAATTTCATAAAAATCATAGTCATGATGCATAAAAATTTAAAAGCATGATAAATTTGTGCTCGGGGCGGTGCCAGGGTTAAAAACTCACCCCATGTGCGAAAATGACCATTTTGCCCCTGGAAACTCAAAATGATCGTTTTACCCCTGGACCTCTAAATTTCGATTCGAAACTTATCAAACTCCTTAAAACATAATTAAAAGTATTTCTTAGACATAAACTCGAGCATGTTTCAAAACTTAATCGATTCGTTTTTAAACTTGGACATGAGTCCCTGTTTTAACCCGAATCGAACCGAAACTTAACCGAAATTCTTCCAACTCTTTACCACAACTTGTAAAAACATTTACAGCAGTAAAGCCATCTAGACCAGTCTTCTAAACTTTAGATCAGCCTCTACAAGTTACTGGAATTATTTCTGCACATATGCACTAGAAACCTAAGGCACAAAAATCTCAAAATTACGATCCTTGACCACAAGCCGATGTGACCAGCCTCACACCAGCCTCTCCTAGCCCATCTTAATACCCTACTACACCGATCTAAGCCTAGCCTTCAGCCCCATGGAAGCGCACCTCTCGAATCATCAAGAAAGCGCACGGCCGAGCCCCCTTGAAGCGCATTGATTCTTAGCTGAGGGATTGTTAGGATCGGTTAACGTATCAAAAGTGTTTAGAAGGGGGGGCTGAATAAACACTCACAATAAAAATTGATATTTTCAAATTTTGAGTTCAGTTTGGTGACAAACTGATTCTCGGAATCTTGTTGATCAATATCAATCAGTTAAACTGAATCAGTTGCGGAAGGTAACTGACTGAAAGATAGAATACAAAAATAAAATGCGCAAGGGTTGTTTCTGGATGTTCGGAGATTTCAATTACTCCTACGTCACCCCTTCTATCACAAGGATAGGATATTCACTAAAAGACTTTGATCAAATACAAGAATTGTACTGACCTACTTCAGCTTGGACTTAACACGGCCAAAAACTGAAACTCATAGTATAACAGAATGTTCTCAGTGCTTAACTGATCTTAGCACTATCGAATTTCAATGATTATTATAGCTTGCTTGTAAGCTCAAATTGTAGCCTTAACTGCTACGAATAAATCAAGTAAGATGTGAGCTGAGATTTTGACAGAGTGACAGCAAGCTTTTTGAATAGTATTCACTTCGTTGTTGTTTTTAGCTGCTCTTCTGTCATATTTATATGCTTCTTTTCCAACGGTAACTTGAGATAAATTTGAATCTATGTATCCGTTGATTTCCACTTCATTATTCTTTGGACTTTGTTTGCGGCGTCTTAATTGCTTTAGCCGGAATGCGTTGTTCTAGGTAGTCTTGGTTGTGGTGCGGCGTTTCATATTCAGTTGTAATCTGTTATGTCTCTTTGTCGGTTGAAGGTTCTTTCCCAAGACATCTTCAGCTGAGAGATACTTAACTTTAAGGCATTCGGCTGGATGTATTAACTGATTGGTTTCCAACTGATCAGACAGTCGATTTCAGTTATTAAGTCCAGTTGCTGAGTTCAGTTGGTTCGTATTTTCAGTTGGTTGATCAGTTTGTCAAACTCCAGAATTTAGTTTCCAACAATTTCCCCCTTTATGGTGTTTGACAAAATTAAGTAACTGAACTCTTTGTAGATAAGAGATTGATCAACTGAATTTCACGATTGATTGGACTCTTTGTAGATAAAATAAGAAACTGATCAACTGAATCAGTAACTTGATGAGTACAGTGAAGACTGCTACTGAAACTAGAATTTCTTCTGTTGTTCTAGCATTCCTTTGATTTCTTCCCCCTTTTTGTCAAACAGCTCCATCTTCTCAGATAATTTTCGAACATCAGTTGAAAGAATTTTGATATCTGCTGAGATACTTGAGACAGCAGTTTGTAAACAGGTCTGCAGCAATTCCATTTTATTAGAAACAGAAGTTTCTAATCGTTGAACTCGTTGACTAACTATATCCTGAGTTGTAAATACTTCATCTCATCTACAATTTTGGTGAGAGAATCCATGTTTGCTTGAATTGCTTTCAGTTTTGCAGAGTTATATTCAATTGAAGAATCCAATTTGACAGTGTGAGATAATTGTGTAGATTGAATCTTCTTGATGTCAATGATTATCTGCTGCATATTGTGCTGCATATTTTGGATCTCTTCAAGAACAAGATCCATTTCTGTAGATTGAGGAGGAGGTGACTGATGAGGGAATTCCGGTCCCTTTGTGGTTTGATCAAATATAACCAACTCTTGGTTAGTTGCTACTGTTTCAGCAACATTCTGAACTGAAGTGATTGTTGCAGCAATGTCTTCTGGAACTTGAGGCGGAGAAAGTGGATGTTGATCAACAGATGAGCTGCCTGGAGGAATAATAGAGTCTGATGAAGTCAAAATTGGGGATCAATTCGCACATCAGTTGGAATAGTCTGTTCAGCAGAAGGATCTAGCTGAACTGGTGCTTCTGAAGAGATAGGTACCTCTGGATTGATTTGATCAACGGGATGATCAACATTATCAGAAATGGGTTCACTCAATTGGGATTCTTGCACCACTATCTGAATAATTTCATCAATGTTTGCGAAAGATAATTATGCTTCAGTGTACATTTGATGTTCACCAGTTGGTGATTGAGACACATCCTGAACTGGCTCTTCAGTTGGAATAATAGCCAGTTCTGAGGATGACTCTTTCTGCTTTGAGGGAGGTTTTTCAACTATTTCCTTTTCATCATCGTCTGAATCTCCTTGAAGAAGGACTAACTCTTGATCCATTTCCCAAAACTTTATCTGAGATAGCAATCCCATCAGATCGGTGTCTAGCTGAGTGATCACCGCATGATCAGCATAGGCAGTATGATTTGTTGGGACGTAGTTAGCCTTCAGTTTGTCAATAATTTGTGTTAACTTCTTTGCTCTCATCTGATCAAACAAATATGTTTCTCTCTCCATAGCTTGGGCAATGGTGGCAGCTTTGACTATCTTGAGGACAGAAGCTTCCAGCTTGATGAATTTGTTCAAGTTGAGATTGCTTTCTTAGTTGCTTGGCAAAAATCTGTGTACGATAGGCTGTCCAAGCATCATAGAGTTGAAGTTTTGATGCTGCAAAATCATTAACCTCGTCCCAAACAAGGTCAATGTGGGTTTGAATGAGATTGGAAGGCCTTGGTTCTTCAGTCAATTTTCCCTTGCCTTTGTCAGAACTGAAGATGTGTGGAATTTCCAGACCAGTTCGTGTAGTATCCACCCATTCTATAATACTAATTCCCTTGGGTCGGGCAGGTGCCAGAGGAGTGGGACGAGTAATATTAATCAGAGGGGCTTTAATCCTAACTGTTTCTTTCTTTGCACTAATTGATTTTTCTGGTGGGATGATCTTCAGAGGGACTGCTTCAATTGGCTGCTGAGCATCTGAAGATATTGGCTTGTCAGTAGGAATAGATTCCTCTGTAGTTATTGGTTTAATCCTCTGGGTTCTCGGTTTCTTGGTGATCTTTGGGGAAGGGGTTTTCTCTGGATCGGATTCTTCCACAATTAATTTTCTTTTTGCTGACTTCAGTTGAGCCAATGTCTTGGCCTTTTTTATTGATTTAGGAGCCGCCTGTTGAATCCCAATCTCCTGTTTTATCTTTACAAACTGATCAGGAGAGATGTCCAATTTTGTCTTGGGTGGCATAGTATTCTTCGCATTAAAGACTTTGAATTTTGATGATTTTTCTGTATTATCTGCCACTAACTCCTTCACTTTCAGAAGATAGCTCAGTTGCACTGCAAAACCTTTGGATTGTTTGGATGATAGATACATATTCTTTAAAGTATTGAATATAAGATGCTTCCAGTTGAATTTATGTTCAGCCATAATGATAGAAATAGCTTGAAATTTTTCCAAAGTAAGTGCAGCAAAAGATCCAGCTTTCGCCAAAATCCCTTTGGCGACTATATCAGCAAGTAACTGAACTTCGTGCTTCAGTTCCTTCTTTGGGTCGGAAACATAGATTTTCCGTCCTTCAGCAGAAAGTAAGGTTTGCATCTTTTCAATGTCAGATGCCTTAACATCAGATAAGTGTGCTAGTCCATCAGATGGTAAAGAAAAGATTTCTCCAAAGGAATCCTCGGAAATGGTCAGCAGCTGACCATTGATAGTAAAAGCGATGTTTCCATCAGAATTGATCGTACCGTTAGAGTAGATTTCCTGAAGTTCTTTGGGGTAGATCTCTTGTGATGATTGTCCCAAGAATGTCCTTAACCCAGCAGTTTCGAGTTTTTGAAAAACGTTCTTGACATTTGTGTCGCCAAAAGATATAATTGATCCAAAGTTGATAGCCATTGCATTCAGCATGTAAGCGGGAATTTGATTCGCCATTTTGATAGATAAAATGATCTGCAATTTGTAAACGAGAGCTCTGAAATTAGTATTCTCTTAGAAACTGATTGTACGCGTAAGAAGTAAAACTGAATTGAAGCGTGCTAAGTACAGTTTTTCGTGACTGTTTAAATTCGGGACACGTGTCAGTCCATTAAAAATTTGAGTAAAAATGTGTGTACGTGTGCTATAAGCGTTTGTACAATTTAAATGGTTCAAATGCTTCCACGTTTTCATAATAGGATTCATCATTAGATAGTAAACAGTCACGTCACTTGATATGAAATATAATTCATTTTAATCAGTTAACTTATATGAGAAGATTAGTGAAATTCCCAACTGAAAGATCAGTTGAAAAACTGTGTCCTTTCAGTTTAAGAATTTACTAACATTTGTCTTCTCAGTTAACCTCTTAAAACCATTATTCCCCCTTAATTAGTGCATAAGATAATTAAAGCGAATAAATTCAAAGATTAGAAAGATTATCGGTTTGCTGAAATGTTGACGACTCTTCAGCTTCCTTGATATTCTGCTATAAATAGACATAACCCAGTTAGTTTCAGTTATATTGGTGAAAAATATTCAAAACTAAAGAATGGAAGATGCGAGTAGCTCGAGTGCTTCGCCATTTTCTCTGGAAGCTAGGAAGACTGCCATAGAAGACGAAGTCTTCTATCAGAGTCTTCCCTACTGGGAAAGGTTACAGGAGCTAGAGTTCCTGTATAATTCTGGAGATTCTACTACTCCCAAGCTGATGGCAGAGTTGAGAGAAGTGCGTGAGCACTTGAACATAGGTGTGTGGGTGGACGTCTTCAAAGAAGGTCATATCTATCAGCTGATGCTTAAAAAGGAACTGGAGCTCCTTAATCGCATATCTTCTTCTCACAGCTTTTGCAAAACATCTTCCTCAGCTCTATCTGTTTGGTTGAGAATGTGGATAGATGATATAGAGGAAAAATATGAAAATGTAATTCAGACAAATATTTATTGTTGAATGAAGTATTTATTTTGACTTATCTTTGTTTTTCTTTTTCCTGCAAATAATAAATTATGATTATGAACTGATGAAAGACTAACTGATATGAGTTGATTAAGAATTGAAATCAGTTAATTGTTGAGTTGTAAATGGTAGACTGATATCAGTTGACAATGAACAACTGATAGTTAAGAGGCCTCGGTAAATAAGAAAAACGCTTCGGTTGACTAGAGTCTCTTCAGTTTCTTTATCATTCAACTTTTATCTGTCTATAAATAAGATGACAGAATGTGAGACAACAACAGTTCAAAATGTCGGATTCAAGTGACTCTGATGCATGCAGCAGTACACACGTTCATGTTACTGAACAATCGAATCCACGTTTAGAAGAGATGAAGAGAAGGATGGAGGAATATGTTTTCAAAAAGGTGATGTCAACATGGTTTAAGATTCATGAGTTGCAGAGAGTGAGTAGAAGTGATGCGATTCCTACTTTTGCTCAGGAAGCAACAGCAAGAAAGTATATTGAACGTTTTGAAGTTTGGCATGTTACAGATTTGATTGAGGACAAATGTTTGTTGGAGGCTATGTTATGGAAGGAGTGGCATGTGGTTGATAAGATTTCTAAAACTAGGGCATTTTCTAGAATTCGAATTTATGAGATGAATGATTGGGTTAGGGATTGGCTAGATACGGTTGGTTCTATGATTTCTGCTGTAAACTGGGAACGGTGGTATTCTTAATGAATTATTATTTTTCAATTTGTTGTGTTCTAATTTTCTGCAGATAATTCTATTAGTGAAAGCAACATTAGTAATAATTTTAAGACAAATCAATTAAACCAAGAATATTGCGAAAGTAAGAAATCTTAGTCTCGGGTAATGGTTTGGTAAAGATGTCGGCTGCTTGTTGTTCAGTTGATATATACTCCAGTCTAATGTCCTTCTTCAAAGCATGATCTCTGATGAAGTGGTGTCTGACATCTATATGCTTTGTCCTTGAGTGGAGAACTGGATTATAAGTGATGGCAATTGTACTCGTGTTGTCACAAAATATGGGCGAATTATTTGTAATTACTCCATAATCTTTCAGTTGTTGCTGGATCCAGATCAGTTGTGCATAGCAACTACCAGCAGCAAGGTATTCTGCTTCAGTTGTTGAGGTAGCTATAGATGTCTGCTTCTTGCCGAACCAAGAGATCAGTCTGTCTCCTAGAAACTGACAAGATCCACTTGTACTTTTTCGATCAAGCTTAAATCCTGCATAATCTGCATCTCAATATCCAACTAAATTGAAAGTAGAGTCTTTAGAATACCATAACTCAACATTTTGTGTGCCCTTAAGATATCTCAAAATTCTTTTAGCAGCTGAGAAATGTGATTGCTTAGGATTTTCTTGAAATCTAGCACACATACACACAGCAAATACAATATCAGGGAGACTGGCAGTTAGGTATAATAATGACCCAATTAAACCTCGGTATAGTGTCGTCTCAACTGATATTCCCCCTTGATCAGTGTCCAATTTAACTGATGAGCTCATGGGAGTATTTGCAGCTGAACATGATTCCATGCCAAATTTTTTCAGCAGCTCCTTTGTATATTTAGTCTGACAGATGAATAAGCCAGTCTCCAGTTGCTTCACTTGCAGTCCAAGGAAGAATGTCAGTTCACCCATCATGCTCATTTCGAACTTTTCCTGCATCAACTTAGCAAATTTCTCGCATAATTTGGGGTTAGTTGACCCAAATACGATATCATCAACATAAATTTGAACTAATAAAATGTGATTATTCTTAGTAAATTTGAACAAGGTCTTATCAACTGATCCAACAGAAAAATCATGATCAATTAGAAATTTTGAAAGAGTTTTGTACCAAGCTCTAGGAGCTTGTTTAAGACCATATAATGCTTTGTTCAAATGATATACATGATCAGGAAAGATGTGATTTACAAAACCTGGGGGTTGTTCAACATATACTTCCTCTTGCAATTGGCCATTTAGGAATGCACTTTTTACGTCAATATGAAAGACCTTGAAATTCTTGTATGATGCATAGGCAAGAAACATTCTGATTGCTTACAGTCTTGCAACTGGAGCATATGTCTCATCATAGTCAATTCCTTCTTCTTGTCTGTATCCTTGTGCTACTAATCTTGCTTTGTTGCGTCCAACCGAACCATCTTCGTTCAGTTTGTTCCTGAAAACCCATTTTGTACCTATGACAGTTTTTGAAATTGGTCTTGGAACTAAGTTCCAGACATTGTTATGAGCTGATTTAGCTCTTCTTGCATTGCATTTACCCAGTTAGGATCAGCAAGAGCTTCATCAGTTTTCTTTGGTTCTATTTGTGAAACAAAAGCTGAATAGATAAATAGATTTAGCATTTGATTGCGAGTTCTTACTGGATCAGATGGATTTCCTATTACCAATTCAGGTGGGTGTGATTTTCTCCATCTATACTCAGTATTTGTTGTATCAGCAATTTCTTCAGCTGGTAACTGAATATCATCAGTTTGCTTTATCAACTGATCATTAGGAATGGCTTCTGGTTCGGGCGTTAGAAGAGTGTTTTGATTAATATGATTGTCTTCTTCATTATCATCCTCCAAACTGATATCTGTCAGTCGATCAACTAGCTCAACTTGATCAGTTGGCTTATTAGTTAGTTCAGTTTCATCGAAGTCAACATGAGCAGATTCTTCAACATTTAGGGTTTTCTTGTTAAAGACTCTGGAAGCTATACTAACTGATGAGTATCCAAGAAATATTCCCTCTGCAGATTTAGCATCAAATGCTTTTAAATAATTGTTACCATTATCAAGGATAAAACATCTGCACCCGAATATTTTGAAATAAGTGATTATACTTTTTCTTCCATGCCAGATCTCATATGGTGTTTTCATGTGATTCTTATTAATCATTGATCTGTTCTGAGTATAACACGCAGTGTTTACTGCCTCTGCCCAAAATCTTTGAGAAATACCAGAATCAGCAAGCATTGTTCTAGCAGTTTCTTTAAGGGTCCGATTTCTTCTCTCAGCTACACCATTTTGCTGAGAAGTTCTAGCTGCTGAGAGCTCATGCTTGATTCCAGGATTTTCTAGAAAATTTGAAAGAGTTTGATTGATAAATTCAGTTCCTCGATCTGATCTGATTCGATCAATTCCAACTGATTTTTCATTTAAAAGTCTTTTGAAAAGCTTGATCAGTTGTGCAGCAGTTTGGTCTTTTGATTTGAGAAAGATAACCCAAGTAAATCTTGAAAAATAATCAACAATCACCAAGGTGTATTTCATTCCCCCTAAACTTATGACTGGTATAGGATCAAAGAGATCTATGTGAAATAGTTCTAAGCATCGGGATGAAGATTTTCAGCCCTTGTTTTTAAAAGATGATTTTACTTGTTTTCCAAACTGACATGCTGAGCAAAGTTTTTCTTTTGAAAATTCTATTTTGAGCAAACCAGTTACAAGTTCATGTTTACTCAGATAGGCAATGGATTTAAAATTTAGGTGACTTAGTCTCTTGTGCCACAACCAGTGTTTAGATGATTTGGAAGCAATAAAACAAACTGGTGCATTAGTTTGATCATTCCAACTGACTTTATATGTGTTTCCACAACGTTTGCCAGTTAGTATGATTTCATCAGTTGAAGTTTTAACTGAGCATGAGTTTTTGTCAAAATGTACTGAAAATCCACTGTCGCATAATTGACTGATGCTAATCAAGTTATACTTCAGGTTTTCTACTAGTAGAACATCTTTAAAAGTAAAATTACCATGGATAAGCTTAGCCTTACCCACAGTTCTACCTTTGGAATTGTCCCCGAAACTGATATTTGGACCACTGTATTTGATCAGTTGAGATAGCACATTTGCATCTCCTGTCATATGTCGCGAGCATCCACTGTCCAAATACCATATTGAGTTCTTGTTTGTACCTGTTACCTGCAGTCACACACATAATATAATTTGGTACCCATATCTATTTGGGTCCTAAACTGATTAGTCCCTTAGGAACCCATACCTGAATTAGTCTAACAGACTTTCCAGTAGCTGTATTCCAAATGATTTTTCTCGGCTTTTGTGTGCTTGTGTAGTGTATGGATGATATAATATGAGTTTTAGCTTTATTCAACTGATTGTTCAGTCTATATCTCTTCTGAACTGGCTTGCAGTTATAGTAATTGGAATAGCCATTCGAATAGTTTTTGTAAAAGCTTTTTGGTGACTGACTACATGAATCAGTTACTACTTTTGGGCTATAACCAATACCATATCTTTTGCCCTTGTTCATACTTTCAGTTGGCTTTTCAACCAGTTTACTTGGCTCTGATTGTTCTTGTACCATAACTGATTTGACAAAGTGAATGTATTTTTCTTTGCTCATATTCAGTTTTGGTTGAGTATCATTGGTTGACATTTCATCTTGGTTACAGAACCCCAAACCAGTTTTATCAGTTACTGATTTTTGGGAGTTCTGTATATCAGTCAATGCGATAGATGATTTGTTCCACGACTGAATAAGCTCAGTCTGTTTTGTGTTCTTAAGCATCAACTTCTGTATTAATGACTGATTTTTATTTCTTTCTACTTTTAGCTCAGCAATTTCCCTTTTTAGACTCAACCCTTCAACTGATTCATCAGTTTTGGTTTTATTGTCTGTGGGATCAGTTTGCTTTGCTTTGAGCTTTTCAAATGATGATGCAAGTTTCTGATACTCATCTACCATGTCATGTAATGTGAAAATGAGTTCTTCTCGTGTAAAATCAGTTGAACTAAAATCAAATACCTGTTGGCTAGATGACTCTTCTGCTGCATCATTAGCCATCAAGCACTTTACTTCTTCATCATCACTAGAACTGCATGAGCTTTCTGGTTCCGACTCTTCACTGTCAGTTTCTGCCCATTTTGATTTGTTTTCTTCAGCTAAGAGTACTTTATGTTTCTTTCTGAAGAACTTTTTATCTCCTTTGGGTCTTCTTTTGTGTTCATATGATTTCTTTCTTCTATCAGTTGAGCCTTGAACATCCTTCTTAGGTTTAGGACAATCAGCAATAAAGTGGCCTGATTTGCCACATTTGTAGCATGCATTTGATTCATCCTTGGCGTTGTTTCTTTGATATGGTTTCTGGAAGTTCCCTTGATTCTTTCTCATGAACCTTCCAAATTTTTTGATAAACAATGACATAGCATCGTTACTCAACTGATCAGCAGATTTTTCAACTGAACTGATTTGTTCAGTTCTGATAGCGGCTAGAGCAGTTGTGGCTGCAGAAGTAGATGGTTCTCCTTCTCTGGTCTGCAGCTCAAATTCATAGGTTTTTAAATCAGCAAATAGATCATGGAGTTCTATTTGGTTCAGATCTTTGGACTCCCTCATTGCCATGGTCTTGACATCCCATTCTTTGGGAAGACCACTCATTACCTTTAGTGCAATTCTTTGTTGGTATACACTTTTCCAAGTGCATTTAGCTCATTGATGATACTACTTACTCTTTCATCATACTCGTGCATCGATTCTCCTGCTTTCATTTTGATGTTATCAAACTTTTGCACAGCAACAGAAATTTTATTTTCTTTGGTTTGATCATTTCCTTCACACAGCTGGATCAGCTTTTCCCAAATTTCTTTGGCTGTTTTACACATCTTTATTTTGCTAAAAGTTACTTTGTCCAGCGTTTTGTACAGAATATCTTTAGCCACATTGTCAAGATTTTCTTTTCTTTTGTCTTCAGTTGTCCATTCATCTTTGGGCTTTTCTATTCTTTGTGGTGCCCCTTCTGTGATGGCAATTGCTGTATTTGCTTTTAGAATCTTCATGGGTCCATCAGTTATGACATACCACATGTCATCATCTTGTCTGCTAAATGAGCTTGCATTCTAATTTTCTAATCATCAAATTCTTCTCTGGAGAACATAGGAATTTTGTTGAATGAAGTCATGCTAGCAAGTTTATATATCAAAAATATTCAAGAACAAGATTCACCCGCTCTGATACCACTTGTTAGGATCGATTAACGTATCAAAAGTGTTTAGAAGGGGGGATTGAATAAACACTCACAATAAAAATGGATCTTTTCAAATTTTGAGTTCAGTTTGGTGACAAACTGATTCTCGGAATCTTGTTGATCAATATCAATCAATTAAACTGAATCAGTTGCGGAAGGTAACTGACTGAAAGATAGAATACAAAAATAAAATGTGCAAGGGTTGTTTCTGAATGTTCGGAGATTCAATTACTCCTACGTCACCCCTTCTATCACAAGGATAGGATATTCACTAAAAGACTTTGATCAAATACAAGAATTGTACAGACCCACTTCAGCTTGGACTTAACACTGCCAAAAACTGAAACTCTTAGTATAACAGAATGTTATCAGTGCTTAACTGATCTTAGCACTATCGAATTTCAATGATTATTACAGCTTGCTTGTAAGCTCAAATTGTAGCCTTAACTGCTACAAATAAATCAAGGAATATGTGAGCTGAGATTTTGACAGAGTGACAGCAAGCTTTTTGAATAGTATTCACTTCGTTTTTGTTTTCAGCTGCTCTTCTGTCATATTTATATGCTTCTTTCCAACGGTAACTTGAGATAAATTTGAATCTATGTATCCGTTGATTTCCACTTCATTATTCTTTGGACTTTGTTTGCGGCGTCTTAATTGCTTTAGCCAGAATGCGTTGTTCTAGGTAGTCTTGGTTGTGGTGCGGCGTTTCATATTCAGTTGTAATCTGTTATGTCTCTTTTTCGGTTGAAGGTTCTTTCCCGAGACATCTTCAGCTGAGAGATACTTAACTTTAAGACATTCGGCTGGAAGTATTAACTGATTGGTTTCCAACTGATCAGACAGTCGATTTCAGTTATTAAGTCCAGTTGCTGAGTTCAGTTGGTTCGTATTTTTAGTTGGTTGATCAGTTACTCAAACTCCAGAATTTAGTTTCCAACAGCGACCCTTCTTCCAGTCTAGACCAGATGTGTTGGGACCTCTCCTATAACTCGGTTGGACCCTCATGGATCGCACCTCGGTCTGGTTCAGCCCCCTTCAAGCCGAGGCTACCCTACCTTGCACCAAAACCCCTCAAAACGCTAGCCGCCTAGTGCACCAACTCTCGGCCCTCCCTAACACCTGCACTCTATCGACTCCAGCCTAGTGACAGCATGCTCCTCGACATGTTCAGCCCCTAATACCCTTGCTCAGCAGCCCCTCTCACAATGGTAAGCAAAAATCATGAGTTGTGAAAGGAATATTTAAGAAAATCATAGCAACCGAAGTCATAAGAGAAAAATCATGCATGGACCGCACTTTAAACACACGAATCACACAAAACCGCATGTATACGACGTGAATGATGTGAAAATGAAAGTACATGGCTTGCCTTGATGATTTATGAACGAAAGCTTGAAGAATTTCACGTCGGGGAGGCACTGGAGAGGCGAGAAATGATCTTTCTTGAAGGAACACCAATGGCCGAAGCCTTTAGCTGAAGAAAACCGAGTGGAGGCTACTGAATGGAGGGGAGGGGCGTCTATTGATGTCTTTTAGGTTTAAGGTAGGTTTAAGTGATAATCAAATATTAAACAAACCACTAATGGGCCCTAATTATAATTTAAAAAGGATAAAAAATTTATTTTGAGCACATTTAGCAATAAAAAAACCCAACAAACCCGAAAACATTCCCAAAAAATATTTTTTTTGGTATGCTTTTGAAAATATTGCCCGAACCATAAAAAAGTCCTCCGAATCGATAAAATTTGTGTACCGATTAAAAATATGCTCTGACGGGTAAAAATACCCAACAAAGCCCATTTCTCAAAAAATACACTTAAAACACCTTATCTTAATAAATAAAAATTAAACATGTAATCAAAATAATTTTACTGATAATTCTCTGGTCTCCATTCCTCGATCGAGCGCGAAATGTATCTAGAAACCCTAATGCATGAACTTTTAAAATAATCGTGAAATTAGTCATATCATGCAATAATTATTCATTAAATGCATAAAAAAAATAAACACATCTTTTAAAAAAAAACCCTAGATTGCATGCATTCAGGTTACGTAAATTAAATTCCAGGACCTTACACTTGTATTCAAGGCTAACATGTTGGTAGGTATTCTTTTATTTTTCTTGGGAAATCTCGAGATAGAAATGGGTGAACCTAAAGGTTACGAGAAAATAGTCGAGGCAAGAGTTTGATTCTTTTTCCTTGAAACAATATTTCCTCGTCTCGTTGCTCACGGTTGTTGGCGATTCATTTCTCAAGATACAACGACTACGGCTTTAAAATAGTAGCACTACAAATTTTAAAGCCGCACGAACTTGAAATATTTAGAATGCTATAAAGATGGTATTCAACCTTTCTAATTTCGAATTCTAAGGGTTAACTTAAAAATCCAATTCCAAGATTTTAAAAATCTTGCAAAACTTGGATTTAAGCGCAAATGTTTAAAACAATCACAACTAGAAGAAAACTCTTGAATTTGAATTTAAGCGTATAAGCTTAGAAAATCCAAACTCAAGATTTTATATCTTTAAAATTTGAACTTTAAGTGCTAATGCTTAAAAATTCGCATATATAATTAAATTAGAGAGAAAGAAGAAGAAAAGAATTTTGTGTGTTGAATGCAAATGAGGGGGGTTCTATTTATAGAAAACGAAAAGTCTTGAATCAAAAGATACACCTCTTCATGAAATAGTGCACCATTTCATAGCCACCTCTTCATACAAATCACATGGCCTTTCGACCATTGTGATTTCAATTTTTTTAAATATATATTATATAATATATTTATTATATATATATATATATATATGATCTTTTCACTAGATAAAATTTGAACTCAATTAATTTCTCATTCACTCAAATTGGTAATCGAGAAATAATTATGTTTGTCACGTGCTCGTTCAAAATATTTTATCGAATATAAATGAGTACAAAACTCATTTTTCCTAACAATCCACCACATTAATGAAAATTAATGCATGTGACTAAAATGACTCGAAAAATAGCGTTCTAGCAAAAGATCAATGCATCGGGATAGGTAGTTTTTGGCGTTGAACCCTCTTTAGCAAGATATAATCGGATTTATTTGGCAATTAGTGGACGTGATGCCTTGAATTATTCGCCGTTTTGTGTAAACCAAGACAATTATATTCACACAATAAAATTTCTAACATTTCATTATGTTCTCACTATTGTGTCCATTTCGGCCATGGGCACCGCTTGATTTCGCCAGTGCTTTTCATATTTGAAGCGGCCAAACTTCGCACTTACATCAGTGATTTCCTAGGAGAGCATCCCACTATACTCCAACATACGTATTATTATATCTTAGGAATCATTAAAGGTAAAACCTAGCCTCATACCCCTTTGTGGGCAACACCTCTTATCATAGGAATAGGTAGGAGATTTCTCCAAAGTTTTCTATCAATCTTGTAATTTAGTTGTCCCTTTTGAACCTAGATCTTGGGATCTCTAGTCAACTAGGTTTGATATCCACCAGATTTAATTTTGGGGTTTTAATCCCATTCCTCTTGATAGACAATTCAGTTGATCTCTCCGTATACCTTTTGTAAGTGGATCCGTGAGATTCTCCTTTGATTTTACATAATCAATGGAGATAATTCCATTAGATATCAATTGTCGTATGGTATCATGTCTATGATGGATGTATCGAGACTTACCATTATATATAGTGTTTTGTGCCCTTCCAATTGCTGATTGACTATCACAATGAATTATTTTTGAGGACTCTGCTTATTCCAACAAGGGATTTCTTCTAAGAAATTTCGAAGCCACTCGGCTTCTTCTCCAGCTTTGTCTAAAGCTATAAATTTCGATTCCATTGTGGATCGAACAATGCAAGTTTTCTTAGAAGACTTCCATGATATAGCCCCAACACCAATGGTAAATACGTAACCACTTGTGGATTTTGAATCACTTGTGTCAGATATCCACTTTGCGTCACTATAATCTTCTAGGACCACGGGATATCTCGTATATTATAATCCATAATTTAATGTGTATCTTAAATATTTAAGTACCCTTATTAATTCCTTGCAATGATCATTACCAGGATTACTTTTAAATCTGCTGAGTTTGTACAGCATAAGCAATATCTGGACGAGTGCAGTTCATGAGATACATCAGACTGCCTATGATCTTCGAATACTCTAATTGAGATATGGGTTCACCTTTGTTTTTGGAAAGAAGCAAACTTGGATCTACGGGTGTTTTGATCGAGGACATATCATTTGCATTATATTTTTTAAGTATTTTCTCAACATAGTGAGATTGCGACAAAACACGTCCTTTCGATGTTTTGGTAAATTTTATTCCTAAAATGACATCAATTTCTCCCATATCTTTCGTATCAAAGTTTTTTTGTTAATATCTTCTTAATAGTTTTGATGATATTAATATTGCTTCCCACAATTAAGATATCATCAATGTACAAGAATACTATCACATATGCTTCAGGTGTGCCTTTGATGTAAATACATTTATCACACTCGTTAATTTTGAAGCCATTCGACAATATAGTTTTGTCGAATTTTTCATGCCATTGTGTTGGCGCTTGTTTAAGCCCATATAATGATTAACGAGTCTACACAATTTTTTCTCTTGTCTAGGAACTTTATACCCTTCGGGTTGTTCCAATATATTTCTTCCTCAAGTTTCCCATTGAGGAATGTTTTTTTCACATCCATTTAATGTATTTCTAGATTATATAATGCCGCAATAACGATTAGATGTTATTCTCGTAACTGAAGAGTATGTATCAAAATAATCAAGACCTTCCATTTGTCTATATCCTTTGACTACTAATCTAGCCTTATATTTTTCAATAGATCCATCGGTCTTGTATTTCCTTTTAAGAATCCACTTGCATCCTACTGGTTAGGTCAACCAATTCCCAAGTATGATTTTGCAAAATAATTATATATCATTATTCATTGCCTCCTTCCAAAAGGGGGATTCAGGACTTGATAGTGCTTCACTAAATCTCCTCGGTTCATTTTCCAATGTATAAGCTAGAAAATCAGAGCCAAAAGTCTTTGTTGTTTTAGCCCTCTCACTACGTTGTGGTTCTTGTTGGTCTTCTTGAACTCTACCGCTCGTAGTTTCATAAGTCTTTTTTCGAGAACTTATTTCTTTATTTTCTAAATAAGGAAATGTTGTTTCAAAGAAGACATCATTCCTTGATTCAATAATTGTTCCTTCGTGCACATCTCTTATTTCAGATTTATGTACCAAAAATCGATATGCACTACTATTATTTGCATATCCAATAAATATACAATCTAAGGTGTTAGGCCAAATTTTTACTTGTTTTGGTTTTGGCACTTCAACTTTTGCCAAACACTCCCACACTTTTAAATATTTGTAGGAAGGCTTGTGGCCTTTCCATATTTCGTAAGGAGTTTCGTCCTTAACTTTGTCTGGTATTTTATTAAGAATGTAGTTGGCTGAAAGGATTGGTTCCCCCCACAAGTTTTGTGGTAATCCTACACTCAATAACATTACGTTCATCATTTCTTCGAGAGCGCCATTTTTTCTTTCAGCAATACCATTTGATTGTGATGAATATGGCGCAGTAGTTTAAATAATGCCACTTTAGCAACAAAATTCGTGAAATGGTGCTCCATATTCTCCACCTCTATCAGTGCGAATAATTTTATTCATTTAGTCAATTGGTTTTCAACCTCATTCTTATAGTGTTTAAACACTTCGAGAGCCTTATCTTTGCTACATAGCCAATAAACATAACAATACCTTGTGCAATCATCGATGAAAGTAATGAAATACTTTTTGCCTTCTCTAGTTTGTACAAACATCAAATCACATAAATCAGTGTGAATTAACTCTAAATGAGTTGTATTTCTTTTCACGGATGGAAACGAGGCTTTTGTAAATTTTTCCTTTACACAAATCTCACATTTGTGTTTTTTTTTTTACTTTAATTTAAGGCAATAAATTTAATTTACTAGCTTAAGTAATGAATTATAACTTACATGTAATGCCCGGAAATTTAAGCCTAGTAATCTGTAATTATTGATTTATAATTTGATATGATTATGAAAGGATTAACCGAGACACGATTTGAAGTAACATGTGAAAATGTATGTGCGAGGACAGTACCATCGGCGCACATGCGCGACATGAGACGCGCACATGCGCGAATTGGACAGAAGGTCTCGCGCATATGCGCGACATGAAGGCGCGCATATGCGCGAGCTGTGTTAAAGTTCAATCACAACTCCAGAGAGTCTCGCGAGCTGCCGAAAAGAAATGTGCGAAGACCAGAAGGTCTCGCGCATATGCGCCGATTTAGGTCGCGCATATGCGCGAGACGTGTTGCGTGAAGGGTGCGCCATTTGCCTTGCTCCATGTACGTTGATGTATATATATATACAATGCAATTCCCTTCGTTCCTTCAGAAGAAAACCGAGAAAGGGTCAGGGGAAAGTTGTGAAAAATCCTTACGCCTTTTATGAAAAATCCGTCCGTCTGATTTTGAATCCGACTTCGGTACCGAGTTCCTAGCAACGTAGGCTACAACTGGACGTAAGTTTTACTACGTTTTGACATGTTTTGAAATTATGATGTTGTTGGAATTGAATACACGTCATATATGATGTTCTTGACAGGTTAGACATCATAGAATCGAAGTCAGATTAAGAAACGGACTGATTATGAAATTGTTATGATTTTCTGATTATATTGATCTGAAATCGGACAAATTTGGATTATGGATGGATTATAGATTGTATCGGATATGAGTTATGATTTGTAATTGATGTCTGTTGATATGGTATTGACGAGGATACTGAGATTGTGCCGTTATGCTGTTATTTGAATTAAATCCGGATTAATCAGATTCAGTGTTGAATTGAGAATGGAATATTGATATTATGATTCTCAATATGTCGTTTCAGATTTACAGAGACAGTCTTGAATTCAGAACTGATATTGCTTCAGACAGTGACTACAAACGAAAGGTATAAGTCAATGTGGTATCGGGAGATCGACTTAAGTCGGTTTAGACTTGAGTTTCCCTAAATCACATACTTTACTTTATTGCATTGATATTTGCATTGATTTGATTGATGTACTTGTTTTCTTGATTAATAGATAACAGGTATTAGACGAGTAATCTTGTGACAGAAGTGCCTGATAGTGGCGGGATCGCCACGGGCACATTGCACGATGTCACAAGATAGTGTATTGGCGATAGTGCCAAAGTCTGTCACCGGATGATTGGCTATCGATGTGGATAGAATTTGTGTTTCTTCTATTACTGTTGATCGATGTCGTATCGGTGTGGATAGAATTGGAGCTTCTTCTATTACTGGTGATCGATATTATATCGGAGTGGATAGAATTAGAGTTCCTTCTATTACTGGTGATCGATACCATATCGGTGTGGATAGAATCAGACCTTTTTCTATTTCTGGTGATCGATACCTTATCGACGTGGATAGAACTGGAGTCTTTTCTATTACTGTTGGTCGATATAGGAATGCCAACTTCTGGAAACCGGGATCCCTAGACTAGGATTGAGTCTAGTCTAAATTGTGTAGCTACGAGTATTGTCGACAGTCTGATATTGATTATGTTTCAGATTTTGATACATATTGCTGTTATCTGTTACATGCTTTATATTTGGTTATATGATTGCATGTTTCGTTGATTTCTACTGGGATTATATTCTCACCGGAATTATCCGGCTGTTGTCTTGTTTGTATGTGTACATGACAACAGGTGGGACAGGATCAGGGTCCAGGAGATGAGGAGAGATCGTGATAGAGTGGAGACTTCGGACTTTGATGTATATAGGGTTTTGGCACTTGATAATTAGATGTTGAACCTTAGTTTTTACTGATTTGTAGACGGTACAGGACTTGTACTTTATTTTATACTGAGTTGTATATTAGTTTGATTTCACTACATTTCGCATTAAAAAAAGAAAAAAAATTTATGACCCTAATTACTTGATTAGTAAATTGATCCTGATGACGATTAAGAACTGATTAGCGTCCGGGTCCCCACATTACATGACCCAAACGATCATGCCATAAAGCACAAGACTCAACCAAGTAAATAAAATTTGTACTTTTATTGCTTTCAATGTTACGAAGTACATTCAACGCATTTAGTTTGAAAAGGCTCTTTTCTAGATAGCATTTTCCTACAAACATATCATTCTTAGATATTAAAAATTTGCTAAAATGAAGCACTAGTCTAAATCCAGCCTTGACAAGAGCTGATCCCGACACAAGATTCTTTCGAATGTCAGGAACATGTACCACATCAAGAATTAATTCCTTTTCGGATGTCATCTGAAAGGGATCAATTTTAGGTGCCCCAATGCGCAACGGAAGTTTCAAAATTTGTTTTTCAAGATGAAAAATTCGAACACCTCATACTAGATGTGTAGCAAATACAAAACACCAAAAATGTCATACATAGGGTGTTTATAGAAATGTACCTATCAATCTTAAAAGATTGATGATGGCTCCAACTAAGGTGTAAAAACCTTAGCTCTTGAATGGCAAGACAATCTTCAAGCTTCCCTTTGAGCCCACCTTGCTCAAATATTAAGCCCACCACCAACTAGGAAGATCCACCTTACACTTGCACTAGAAAATGTAAGGCATTTTCTTTGAGAAGTTTGCTATCAATTCTTCAAATGAATAAGCAAAATTTTTTAAGAAAAAGAAGGAGAAAATTCGGCCAAGGGAAGGAGAAAAGAAAGGGATGAGAGTTTTTCTTGGTGTGTGAAAAAGTAGTGTCCAACTTTTGTATGCCATGCCTTGGTTAAACAAAAAATTGTCTCCCAACTCTTCACCTCCCTTGAATGTCTTTTGACTTGGGCTTGTAACAATTACAAGGCCCATAGACTTTTATTTAAATGTCTCAAACATATTTGAGTCCATTTAAAGTTTACTTGATTTTGCTCAAGCCCACTAGTTTAATAATTATTTTACAATTGGGCTCTACAAGACCCAATATGATTTAATTAATTCAACAATTGAATTAATTTAATTATTTGGACTCTACTAGGCCCACTAGTGTTTAATTAATTCAACACTTGAATTAATTTAATTTAGTCCATAATAATGTTTATGAAAATCACAATTTTCAAATACATTATCTATTTGGCCAACTTTTAATTTAGGAACACTTTCTCAAATTAAAAGTTACTTTCTCCTTACTGAAGTCATACTTCTATTTTTCCTTACGCTTATAAACTTCTTTATAAGCCGTTCAACAAATTGAACTATTTTACTTCTCAACAGGATCTAGATAGCTAGTACTTGTGTGGCCCTCAATGGTTCATTGATACAACTAGCTGTGGGTTTACATCTCCAAGTGATTCGGACTTAACATGTCCTTATACGAGCATACCCCAATTGCTCCATTCTTAATTATCAACTCCTTGATAATAAGAACGTCAGAACTCAAGTGTGATAGTACCCAACCAATTATGTTACGCCTAGCAGCATCGCTTACATGATTCCCTAGGTATCAAATGATAGTGCCTGCAAGAACCATTCAATTATGGTTAGCGTACAGTACGGTCCCTTCAACTCATATATCACGACCGATTCGACAACCATTGGTATATCGAGAGTTTTCAATGAATTGATACTATGTGTCATGTCGTAGTTGCATCGATGGTGTAATCTATGAAACTCCTTTCATAATTACCACCATACTCTGATCAGAGATTTCAACCTACATACACATGAGAACACATAGGATATCCATACCCGAAGGTAAGCGGTGAATCCCCGACTACAATGCATCTACTCCTATATGTTTCGACAGAACACCCAACCTTGCCACCTGATGACCCCATGAGAGTCAGTAAATAAGTCAAAGTGTAATTCTAGCACATAGAGTCTCAATGTTGTCCCGGGTCATAAGGACTAATGGTGTACAACCATAAACTAGGACTTTTCCACTCGATAAGTGAGAACCACTTGGAAAGTCCTTTATAGAGGGTTGTTCAGTGCACTCTACCAGGAGCACCTATCTGCATGCTCGGACATCACAATGTTCCCTACCAATGAAACATGGTACTCACATCGCAGATACTAGTCTCGAACTCGAGCGGCCTATATCCTTCTTAGCGGCGGCAGAATCGACTAGGAACTGTTTAGAATATACAGTATTCCAAATATGAGTTTCATGATACTCATCATATGAGCATCTCATATTCTTTCTACTATTTGTATATTCAAGGGCTTTTTCTATGCAACTAGCATGGGTATACAGATAAAGATGTGCCAAAATAATAATTTCAAATATTATTAAATAAAGATCGTTTATACATAGAGTTTCATTGTGAACACTCGGCCAACACTTGGCTCGACGGGCACCTACTCTGACAATCTCCCACTTGCACTAGAGCCAACTACCCATATGCTTCAAATCCATCGATTCGCGATGCTTCTCGAATAATGGTCCAGGTAAAGACTTAGTTAGTGGATCAACAACATTATCTGCGGAGCCGACTTTGTCCATCGACACTTCTCCTCTTTCCACAATCTCTCGGAGGATGTGGTACTTTCTCAATACATGTTTGGATTTCTGATGAGACTTTGGCTCCTTTGCTTGAGCTATAGCTCCCGTGTTGTCACACAACACCGGACAGGAGCAACTCCATTGGGAATGACGTCCAACTCTTGGACGAAATTCCTTATCCAAACAGCATCCTTTTCTGCATCTGATGCAGCAATGTATTCGGCCTCAGTGGTGGAATCCGCAGTACTGTCTTGCTTGGAACACTTCCAAGAGACGGCAACACCATTGAGCATGAATACGAACCCAAAGGTTGACTTCGAGTCATCGATATCGCTTTGGAAGCTAGAGTCGGTATAGCCTTCCAATTTAAGTTCTCCACCCCCATAGACCAAGAACACCTTATTGGTCCTTCTCAAATACTTGAGGATGTCTTTCACAGCTTTCCAATGTGGAAGACCAGGGTCCGATTGATAACTACTCACTACACTTAGTGCGAAAGCCACGTCATGACGTGTAGATATCATACCATACATGATGCTACCAATTGCAGATGCATAAGGAATGCTTGTCATCGCCGCTATCTCTGCATTAGTCATGGGAGACATAGACTTGGATAGGGGCACGCCATGGCACATTGGTAGATGTCCTCTCTTGGACTCATCCATCGAGAACCGTTTCACGATGGTATCAATGTATGTGAACTGGGTGAGACCAAGCAATCTTCTCGATCTATCTCTATAGATCTGTATTCCCAATACAAAAGATGCTTCACCCAAGTCCTGCATCGAGAACTTACTCGCTAACCATATCTTAGTTGATTGCAACATTCCTACATCATTCCCAATGAGTAGAATGTCATCAACATACAACACCAGGAATGTCACAACACTCCCACTGACCTTCTTATGCACACAGGGTTCCTCAGGATTCTTAGTAAACCAAACTCTTTGATTGTACTATCGAATCTAAGGTTCCAACTCCTAGATGCCTGCTTTAGACCATAAATAGATCTATGAAGTTTGCATACCATATGCTCACTTCCGACAGATGTAAACCCTTCAGGTTGAGAAATGTAAATCTCTTCCTTAATATCCCCATTAAGAAAGACTGTCTTGACATCCATCTGCCATATCTCATAGTCATACCATGCAGCTATGGCTAGCAATATCCTTATGGACTTGAACATTGCAACTGGAGAAAAGGTTTCCTCAAAGTCAACTCCTTGTCTTTGAGTATATCTTTTTGCCACCAATCGCGCCTTGAAGGTCAATACCTTCCCATCCGCCCCCAAGTTTCCTCTTGTAAATCAATTTACACCCTATAGGAACAATTCCCTCAGGTGGATCCACGAGATTCCACACTTGGTTCGAATGCAAGGAATTCATCTCAGATTCCATCGCTTCAAGCCACATGGATGAATCGGCATCAGATAAGCTTCCTTGAAGGTCCTTGGATCACATCCATGGTTAGGCTCATGATGGCCCTCTTCAAGAAGCAGAACATACCTCATAGGTGGTTTCGAGACTCTCTCGGATCTTCTAGGAGCTTGTATCTCCTCTCTTGGCTCTTCGGGTGTGCGTTCTATAATTGTGGGTGTCTCTCGAACCTCTTCGAGTTCTATCATCTCCCCTTTTCTATCCAATAGAAATTCTTTTTCCAAAAAGTTGCATTCCTAGAAACAAACACCTTTGTTTCTTGGGGATGATAGAAATTATATCCAACTGAATTCCTTGGATATCCCACAAAGTAGCATAAAATGGATCGACTATCCAATTTATCTCCCACTGCCTGCTTCATATAAGCAGGGCACCCCCATATTCTAAGATAAGAATACTTGGGAGGCTTACTCATCCATATCTCATATGGTGTCTGCCTTTGAATGGACATTTAGTGGAATATCTTTCAATTTTAAGTTATAGAGATCGTTTTCAAGTTCACCAGTACCAATCAAACGTTCATTCTTGTAAATATTGCAAACACCTTTGCTAAATAAACAAGAATATCCATTTTTATCAGCATAGAAATGGAAACAATGTTTTTCACAAAATTAGGTACAAACAAAACATCTCATAAAATTAACTTAAAACTATTGTTCAACAATAAGTAAACATCTTCAACAGCCTTGGCAGCAACTCTTGCTCCATTGCCCATCCTCAAGAAGGTCACACCTTCACTAAGCTTCCTACTTCTTCCCATCACCTGTAACTCATTACAGAGATGTGAGCCACAACCGGTATCTAATACCCAAGAAGTAGAGTAAATTGAAATTTTTACTTCAATTTAGAACATACCATTTCCAGAACTTTTCTGAGCAAGATATTCTTTGCAATTACGCCTCCAATGTCCAGGCTTCTTGCAGTGATGACAAACATCACTAGTCTTGTCAGCCTTAACTGGTGTGGCTGCCACGACGGGATTCGGAGATTGCCTCAACAAGGGCACGTTCTTCTTGGGACGTTGGAAAGAACACTTCTTTCCCTTCCCATGTGGATCAATCTTCGTACCAGATGAAGAACCCACATAAAGAACCAACTTCTCTTTCGTGATGGTGGATTCAAACGTAACAAGCATGTTAACCAACTCCTCAAGGGTCGGCTCTAGCTTGTTCATGTTGAAATTCACCACAAAAGGATCAAATGAGCTAGGCAGTGACAAAAGCAACACGTCGGTGGTCAACTCCAAAGGCAAAATCAGATCCATGCCAACGAGCTTGTCCACGAGCCCAATCAACTTTAGGCCATGCTCATGGACCGAGGCCCCATCTCGCATGCGCAAAGTGATCAGCTCCTTGACGGTAGCATGCCTAAGAGGACGTGTTTGCTCTCCAAAGAGCTCCTTGAGATGCAAATGAATGTCAACAACACTCTTTGCATCCTCAAAACGCCTCTGCAGCTCATCATTCATAGAAGCCTGCATATAACACCTGGCTTTCAAGTCATGGTAACACCATTCCTTGTAAGTCTGCAATTCCTCAGGAGTGCAGTCAGTCGGAGCCTCAACAGGGGGCGACTCAGTCAGTGTATATGCTATCCTTTCCGAATTCAAGACAATTTATAGGTTTCTTAGCCAATTGAGGTAGTTAGGTACAGTTAATACGTGTTTGTCGAGTATTACAGATATCGGATTGCGAATCGAAGACATTGTCAAAAATTGTACTGAAAAGTATAACAGATAAATGTTAATGACTATTTTAAAATATTTAGTAAGATATAAAGTATGGACTTTTACTTTATAAATGTTTACTCCCACTGTTTTGACATCTTTCACTACCCTCTAGTGAAAACGGGAAACTCCTTTCCTCAGTAGGTAAGCAAGGTCCAATTAGCGAATCATGATCCCGAATAATATCAGCCAATCACAATTCCTAAAAGGTAGTTTCCAATTGCATCACAATGCAACCCTCTACGCAAATTTTTGTCTCACGTTTGATTAGGACTCAATAATATGACGTCGTTCATCTTCACGTGTCAAGCCTTACCCATCGATGTTGAACCTTAATGGACGGTCGCCATGAGTTCCCCCAATAATATGAGCCGAAATCATGAGAGTTTCACGTAGTTCACATCACCATGTCAATGGATGTCACAGCTTTCCGGCACCCAGGGCCCCCCCAATAATATGAGCCGAGCCCCGAGCACGGGTAGCGTTCATCATGCACCCATTGTCGATGGAAGACATGGAAATTATAAACAAATTTATAATTCCCCTTTTCGGGCATGATATTAATTTTGAATCTTATTCAAAATGAGGGTTTTTTAATTTTGAAATGTCTCATCATTGATTTTATTTAAAAGCTCGCCATGTTTGATCGTATGTTTGCCGGATTCATGCAACTTTGTTATTATCATAATAATAACGCACATACTCATTATTTATAACATATCATGCATATATTATAAATAGTAAACAAACAAGGATGATCAATCGCCCCAACACTAATGGCCCGTGTGAGCTAAACACGGGCCTAGGTCCAATCCTAGGGAAATGCATGGGATGCAAATGCAACTATTACATAAGCTTCCAATATTTACATGTCTTCGATCTTCATAATCATCAAGGCCAACATCTTCCAATCTTGATCATCCACTATACTAATATTTACAAATAAATATCCATGGCAAATAGGGATACATCTCATGGGGTGGGAACGGGCCATAAACCAAGCCCACTTGAAATTTGATAATTATTACAATCATTCAACACAAAATATCCTAGCATACACCTAGCAAATTGGGCTTGGGCTTTTGATCATCCTTCATGCATAATATCACATATCATACACCATCAATTAATTATCACAATAATTAATTGATCTAATATTATATATCTTGATCCAATCACTAACCGCCACGATTATAAACTAAATTAACAAAGTATACAAACACCTTTGTCTACTTTCTAATTAATTTATTTATAACCGAATTTCTTGTAAATCACCATTTACTATAAATAACTAAAGTCCAACTTCAAATATTTATTTTATGAGAAAATATTTGCAACTTTTGTAAATTTAAACTTTAGGGCCCAAAAAATCATTTTTCACCAAAAATATTTTGGCTCATTTAAAATTCACAAATATGTTAGCCATCCAATGTCCCAACAACTCAAGGCACATGACACTTTGATATTTCAAAACACCTTTTGAAAACCCTAGTCTTCATCACCGTCGCTGGATCTCCGTCGCCGGATTCCGGCCAACATGCAAAATTTTTTTTTTATTTTTCAAGGTGGGGGATTCGGGCAGCCCCTCGGGCTGCCCTTGCTGCCCGAAATGGGCAGCAACAGCCCGAAAACCCTTTTGTTTTGGCCTTGATTTTGTTGCAAAAATTTGATCTCATGCGGTTAGAAATCGACCTCAATATAATATCTTGTATAAGCTACACAAAATAGTATCCATAGCTCATGATACCACTTGAAAGTGATCGATTTTAGGTGCCCGAATGTGCAACGGAAGTTTCAAAATTTGTTTTTCAAGATGAAAAATTCGAACACCTCATACTAGATGTGTAGCAAATACAAAACACCAAAAATGTCATACATAGGGTGTTTATAGAAATGTACCTATCAATCTTAAAAGATTGATAATGGCTCCAACTAAGGTGTAAACACCTTAGCTGTTGAATGGCAAGACAATCTTCAAGCTTCCCTTTGAGCCCACCTTGCTCAAATATTAAGCCCACCACCAACTAGGAAGATCCACCTTACACTTGCACTAGAAAATGTAAGGCATTTTCTTTGAGAAGTTTGCTATCAATTCTTCAAATGAATAAGCAAAAATTTTTAAGAAAAAGAAGGAGAAAATTCGGCCAAGGGAAGGAGGAGAGTTTTTCTTGGTGTGTGAAAAAGTAGTGTCCAACTTTTGCATGCCATGCCTTAATTAAACAAAAAATTGTCTCCCAACTCTTCACATCCCTTGAATGTCTTTTGACTTGGGCTTGTAACAATTACAAGGCCCATGGACTTTTATTTAAATGTCTCAAACATATTTGAGTTCATTTAAAGTTTACTTGATTTTGCTCAAGCCCACTAGTTTAATAATTATTTTACTATTGGGCTCTACAAGACCCAATATGATTTAATTAATTCAACACTTGAATTAATTTAATTATTTGGACTCTACTAGGCCTACTAGTGTTTAATTAATTCAACACTTGAATTATTTAATTTAGTCCATAATAATGTTTATGAAAATCACAATTTTCAAATACATTATCTATTTGGCCAACTTTTAATTTAGGAACACTTCCTCAAATTTAAAGTTACTTTCTCCTTACTGAAGTCATACTTCTATTTTTCCTTACGCTTATAAACTTCTTTATAAGCCGTTCAACACATTGAACTATTTTACTTCTCAACGGGATCTAGATAGCTAGTACTTGTGTGGCCCTCAATGGTTCATTGATACAACTAGCCGTGGATTCACATCTCCATGTGATTCGGACTAAACATGTCCTTATACGAGCGTACCCAATTGCTCCATTCTTACTTATCAACTCCTTGATAATAAGAACGTCAGAACTCAAGTCTGATAGTACCCAACCAATCATGTTAAACGCCTAGCAGCATCGCTTACATGATTCCCTAGGTATCAAATGATAGTGCCTGGTAGAACCATTCAATTATGGTTAGCGTACAGTACGGTCCCTTCAACTCATATATCACGACCGATTCGACAACCATTGGTATATCGAGAGTTGTCAATGAATCGATACTATGTGTCATGTCGTAGTTGCATCGATGGTGTAATCTATGAAACCCCGTTCATAATTACCACCATACTCTGATCAGATATTTCAACCTACATACACATGAGAACACATAGGATATCCATACCCGAAGGTAAGCGGTGAATCCCCGACTACAATGCATCGACTCCTATATGTTTCGACAGAACACCCAACCTTGCCACCTGATGACCCCATGAGAGTCGGTAAACAAGTCAAAGTGTAATTCTAGCACATAGAGTCTCAATGTTGTCCCGGGTCATAAGGACTAATGGTGTACAACCATAAACTAGGACTTTTCCACTCGATAAGTGAGAACCACTTGAAAAGTCCTTTATGGAGGGTTGTTCAGTGCACTCTACCAGGAGCACCTATCTGCATGCTCGGACATCACAATGTCCCCTACCAATGAAATATGGTACTCACATCGCAGATACTAGTTTCAAACTCGAGCGGCCTATATCCTTCTTAGCGGCGGCTGAATCGACTATGAACTGTTTAGAATATATAGTATTCCAAATATGAGTTTCATGATACTCATCATATGAGCATGTTATATTCTTTCTACTATTTGTATATTCAAGGGCTTTATCTATGCAACTAGCATGGGTATACAGATAAAGATGTGCCAAAATAATAATTTCAAATATTATTAAAATAAAGATCGTTTATACATAGAGTTTCATTGTGAACACTTGGCCAACACTTGGCTCAACGGGCATCTACTCTAACATCATCTTGAGCACCATCTTTCCAAGTCCCATGATTTTTGACGAAGTAGATTTGCCCATGAAGAGTTGTCATCCACTAATCAAGGTATAGGTAGAGAACATTTCTTTTTCGGCACAAACATGCCTTGTTGCTCATGTGTCAATGAACCATTCTTTTGGATTGTCTACTTGATTGGATTCAAACACAACAGCAGAAAGCATGAGATTCGTCATGTCATTTGACAATTTCTCATCTTCGGTGATGTGCACTTGCTCTCTTGACTTCTTTTGACTACCTTTCTTTTCTCGGCATTCTCGTGCCAAATGGTTAGGCTTGCCACAATTATAGCAATTTCCATTAAAATTTTTGGCCTTTCCTTTCTTTGGACCATTTCCTTGATGCTTTCTCTTCTTGCTAGTGTTTTGTTCCACCAAATTTGCTATCGCGTCAAAATTTCTCTTTCCGGCCTTCCTTTCGGATGCCCTATTGTCCTCATCAATTCTCATCAATTCCATGCATCAACGACTGCCCTATTTTGAGTATCTTGTTCTCCTTCATCAACCGTAGGCGGATCTTCTTTGAGGAATTTCTCCAAAGCTAAGGTGGTCAAGTAGAAAAGCATTTTTGGTTGCCACCACTTGAAATCAGTACCATGGAATTTTTCAGGTTTTTCTCCATGATGGACAATGGGAGTCGTTGTACTTGTTGAGGCCATTTTGGTTCAAATATCGTTTTAACATTGTTGGTAGGTATTCTTTTATTTTTCTTGGGAAATATCGGGATAGAAATGGGTGAACCAAAAGGCTACGAGAAAATAGTCGATGCAAGAGTTTGACTCTTTTTTCTTAAAACGATATTGCCCCGCCCCGGTTCTCATGGTTATTGGCAATCGTTTTTCAAGATACAACAACTACGGCTTTAAAATAGTAGCACTAAAAATTTTAAAGCCACACGAAGTTGAAATTTTTAGAACGCTATTAAGATGGTATTCAAACTTTTTTATTCGAATTCTAAGCGTTAACTTAAAAATCCAATTCCAAGATTTTGAATCTTGCAAAACTTGGATATAAGCGTAAATATTTTAAAAAAACTCAAAACTAGAAGACAACTCCTGAATTTAATTCCAAAGTTCGAATTTAAGTGTATAAGCTTAGAAAATCCAAACTCAAGATTTTATATCTTGAAAATTTGAACTTTAAGCGCTGATACTTAAAAATTTTCATAATGAATTAAATTAAAGAGAAATGGGAAGAAGATAATTTTGTGTTTTGTTAGCAAATGATACACATCTTTATGAAATAGTGCACCATTTCATAGCCACATCTTCAATTTCAATTTGTTTTTCAAATATATATTTTTTAACAATATTATATATATATATATATATAAATATATATATAATCATTTTGATTCAATCTTTTCACTCGATAAAACTTGAACTCAATTGAAACGTCTACTACTCGTTTTCTTAAAAAGTACTAGAAAGTTTTTAAAAAAACTCTCACAATTCAGCCGAACACATATACAACCATAAAAACTATTTTTGCCACCATTTTAAAAAAACATCAACCAAATATAATAAGAAAATCAAAGAAAGTAATCCAAACATAAAATCATTCAACATTTTACCGAACCTAAAAGTTTTATTTGAAAAGTATAGCTCATACTATCAACCTCTCAAAAACTTCTCAAAAGCATAAATAAATAGTCGTAAAATATTAAATATAAATCATAAACGTAAATGCGGAAAGATAAGGGCTGGTCCTCGAGTTATGTGCATCTTCAGTCCAGTCAGATCATCTATCAAGACGTCTACTACCCTCAACATCAAATTCACCTGCATCGATCATACCTAGTGTGTCTAAAGACTCAACGCACCATAATCTTGATAACAAGTACTACGTATACAAATCACATGTAATACAATGAAAATACTTGTACTTAAAATAACATTTTCCGAAACATGTATAACTTTAAACATTTTCATCTCATCATAAACATATTCATATCCTCATCAACATATTCATATCCATTATAAACATGTACATATTCATATTCGTGTTCATTGAATTCAGATTGTTGTTTGTGACTTTCGTATTTGTATTCGTATTGGGCGATGTATCCATCTACATGTAACCACAGTACTCGGCGGCGGGGACATCAGCGACACTCTCACCCGTCAACTGAACCTTGGCCTTATGTATTAACATATCATCGTATTCATATTAGTCACAATCCTTTCACATCCTTCAACATTTCGTATTTCAATCACTTTATAAAAACATGCATATAAATATCGTTTTTTCTTTTAAACCAAGCATGTAACATATCTTTTAAATGTCCATATTAAATCATAAAAATCCGTAAACATTTAAAATAAACATTTTAACATATAAAACAACAATCAGAGCACTGCCATTACGTTTACTATTTTCTAGGTGTAAAATTACCGTTTAACCCTTAGACGTAAAAATCCTCGAATTTGACTTTTTATTAATTCTATTGACTCTAACATGTCCCAAATAATTATTTAAGCTTAAGATAAATTTCCCATAATGTTATTTAGCTTAAATTCTAGAATTTTCAATTAATCATTAATTATTCATTTTTAATATGTTTTAATCATGAATAAATTCCAATTTTAATATAAAATTCCCAAATTAAAACTTAGACCTTTTTATATTATTTTATCCCTCGTGAACCATGACTCGACCCCCGTGAGCCATGTTTAGAATTAATTTCAAAGGAGAAAACCGTAGTCCCTCTAACTCATGCACAACCGCGAGCCAAGTTCGATTCTTACCGAGCCATGCTCGAGCCGACCTGAGCCAACTTCAAACCAGCCTCCCCTGGACCCTACTGGACCTTAAGCACCCCTAGAACCTGACCCTAGCCCCAACCTTAACCACAACTCCAGCTGCAAGCCATGGCCGAGACTCCCTTAATGACAAGGACTCCTCGAAATCGCGCCTAGGGTCCTAGGAGGGTGCACAAGGGGCTGGTTCAGGGGCTGGTCCAGTGGCTGCACCAGCGCAAATGAAAGAGGATCGGTTACGGTGCCCGGAAGCGCAACGGAAGTTCAAATATTTTATTTTCATGAAGAAAACCGAGCACCCCATAGATGTTGTGTAGCAAATAACAAAAACACAAAATTGTCATACATAGTGTGTTTAGTAATTCTCACCTATCAATCGAAAGGATTGATGTTTTGGCTCAAACTAAGTTGTAAAAAACTTAGCTCTTGAGGGTAGACAATCTACAAGCTTTCCTAGAGCACACCTTGCTCTTATAGATTCTTTCCTTCAAATTAGGTCTACCACCAACTAGGAAGATTCACTCTAATTTTGCGCTATAAAAATTAGAATATTTTTCATTGAGAATTTTGTGCAATCATCAACAAAATGAAGAAGCAAAATGTGAAAGGAATTTTTGGCTCAAAAATTCGGCCATGCTAGGAGAAAAGAAGGGCAACAAATTTTCTTGGTTGTGTAAAAAGTTAAAGTGTGTTCCAAAGGCATGCATGCTTTTAACTCAAAGTCGACATCTAACCTTTCATCTCCCAAGCATGCAATTTATTTGGGCTTGTAACAATTACAAAGCCCATGAACTTTTATTTAAATTTCTCAAACACATTTGAGATCAGTTAGACCTTACTTGATTTTTGTCACGCACAGGGACCGAAGCGTCGATGACATCCGGCATTGTTTATCAATTTGTATGAAAACAATAAGCCTCGTAGCAAATAGCCAAACACCAATCTATTTCATAAATAAATATTGTCTTTACAATGACAACAGAATGAAAATTACATCAGTATTGCGGAATCGAAATACAAAAGAACTTCAAAGTCTTGATCCTAGATCTCTTGATGCGATCACCAACCCCAGAATGTTCCCTGCTGTTCATCATTCAATTATTCCCCAGTCTTATCTGGGTAGAGATGTAAGGGGTGAGTGCATTGGGAAACACTCAGCAAGTGGGGGCCGGTCGATCACTACAAAATACATATAATGATAATTTAAAACAGATTTTCAAAACTTATTATATCGACTTATCATATCAGAACATTCACCGAATCAAAATCAAAATGTGGAACAAAGATTATCAGAACTGAACAGATCAAAACAAACGGAATAGTGTTAATTCATCTCGTCATCCATGGTCAAATTGTCCCCCATATGTTAGTCCTCTAAGAGGTGAGGCCAGAACACAATTTTATACCCACTGATGAGGGCTGACAGAACACAGTTTTATACCCACTGATGGCGGCCAGACAAAATTTACAATTGTCGTTCCATATCCAACTCGAATCATAACAGTGAACCACAGAATCAGAATTATCAAACGATACTTATCAGAATTGTGAAATGACTCAGCAGAATCAAAGAACATGGAACATAGAAAAAACATATCGTACATCGATCGAGATTTTTATCAAAATGAATAGCATTTTTCGAAAATGGGTTGACACGCATACAAGCATGTCAAGATATACTTATACAAATTTAAAATTACAAAGTAATACATAGCAAGAACTCACTTAAAGATAGTTTAATCGTGTGATACGAAACTTTGTTCAAACTTGGATGAATGGCGGCCGATTGTGGAAAGGAACTCCACGACAATATATGCAGCAATTTACTACACAAAGCAGCTGGAACAAACTTCCTTCTTTTTCTCCAATGACGTCGGCTGAGAGTTGCTTGAAGGAGGAGATGGCCGATTTTTTTGGGGTGCTTTTGTGATGGATTTTTGGAGTGCATTTTATGTGTGGTTTGAGGTGCTATTTATAGGGAAAAAAATTTTTGGCCTTTTCCCCTACCCCATGGCCAAAATTGTGAGCTCCAAGAAATACCATCAATGTGGTCAAAGTTCCACCCAAGCATCAAGAGTCACTTTGGTTTTCTAAAGGGACATTTCTTGCATCATAAATTTGTCTAAGCCTCTTAGCTCCTCCTTCAGCTGCCTTCCTTTGTTAACACAATGGTCATCTCTTGCACCATAAGTTTGTCCAAACTTTTAGCTCCTTTAGCTCCTTCCTTGGTTATCTCAATGGTTATTTCTTGTACAATAAGTTTGTCTAAACTTTTAGCTCCTTTAACTCCTTCTTCTTGGTTAACTCAATGGTCATAAATATGTCTAATCCCTTAGTCATCAATTGAAAAAATGATTTTTCTTTGTATCTTTATAGGAAACAAAAATGGATCCTCAAATCGTTATAACCGAACTCCAAAAACAGCTATAGGAAAAAGAAGCAGAAATTATAAAACTGAAAGATAAAAATGACAAACTCGAGAGGGATAACGATCAGTTAGATGGAAATAACGTATGCATGATAGAGGATCTTCATCAGGCTAGAGAAGAGGAGAAATGATTGCGCGATGATGTTATACGCTATGCTGCTTATCACCTAGAATCTGAACGTCAACACAGTAGCACAAAAAGAGAGTTTGAGGCAATTCAAGGAGGTTTTTGGCAGCAAGGGATCGAGAAAACAAGCTTAACAAGGCTATTTACCGACTCCAAGTACAAATAGAAGAGCATGAACTCAATGAAGAAGCAAACCAAGCGACAATACAAGAGCTTCAGGACCAAGTGAATAATCTCGATGACCACAACACACTGCTGCAAAACAACATTGATCAGTTATAGAACGATACGATCGATTTAGAAAATCTCGAGGATGAGATGGAAATAAACCCCGAGGAGAATCTGGAAGCAGGGGAAGCTTTTGGAGACATGTACGACGGAGAGGTCTTAGATGAATAGGATAAACTCCTAAAATAAGAAGCTATTGCTAGAAATTGATTTAACTATTTCTTATCGATATGTAACGACCTTATGAATTTTGAATTATTAATGAAAGATATATTTTGTTGTTTTTACGTTATCAAAGTTATACAAACAACATAGGAAACCTTAATGCTTATAGGAAATGGTAGGAAGACCACCAAGGAACAACCGTAATCCCCGCGGAGTCAATCAAAACAGAAACAAAAATCCACCGTCACCACCAAGAGTGAATCTCAGTCGAGAGGACATGATGTCAATAGCTACCATAGTAGCCGCCACACTGCAAGAAATTGTGAACCCAATTGCCAATACCATCCAGCCACCACCAGAGCCCCAACCACGTGGAATCAAATACCACTATGAGTCTCTTCCCAGAAATTGCGTCCAAACCTATGATGGAAACCCCGACCCGGAAGCTGGCTACAACTAGCTCAAAAATGTAGAAAGCCAACTTCATCTGCTGGAAGTGACCGAAGAGCTCAAGGTAGAAATGGTGATACCATTTCTTGAGGATAGAGCCCGCAAGTGGTGGGAAACAATATCGTCATCATTGGCCGAAATTTAGCAGATATTATGACAAATCTTTCGAAGGGAATTTTTGAAGCCATATTACCAGCAGAATTTCGTCTTCAAAAGTTGAGCGAGTTTGAAAACTTTAAACAAACATCAAACAGGACGGTAATGGAGTACACCTCAAGGTTCAATGATCTGGGAACCTATGTTCCAACTATCATCTCGGATGAGACCTTGAAAATGCACCGTTTAAAGAAATGGCTGAACAGCCGGATTCAATCAGCTTTGGCTGTTTTCAGACCAAACAATTTTGCAGATTTAATGGGCGCGGCAATGAGCGCGAAAACTGATATCAAACGTTAGGAAGAAGAATACAAGAACAAGACACCTTTGGTCAGTCAGTATGCTCAGAGTGGCCCCAAATTCATGAGGCTAAACTATTCAAGCGGCCCCTCAAAAGGGACCTTTATCAATGCTGGGAATAAGGAAGAGAAGTGGTGCGCTACCTTTCGAGAGAATCACATTAGGGAATGTTACAGGAATACAGTCACTTGTTTCAAATGTGGAAAGGTGGGTCATCGGATTAAAGATTGTCCTGAGAACAATGATAAAAGGACTGGACCTGGCAAACCAAATGAAATAAGCCTAACGCCCGGGTACATGCCATAAACCAGGAAGAAGCTGATAACACCAACGATGTAGTTGCACGTACAGTTTTACTAAATGAAATGCCTGCTTATGCCTTGTTCGATTGTGGTGTTACGCACTCATTTGTGTCTAGTAGATTGCTAGAATGCTAAAACTTGAGCATGAAACTCTTAGTGAACCATTAAGAGTTGCAACACGTGCAAGTAAAACAATTGAAACCCATAAGGTATATGGGAACTGCAAAATTAGCATCAGTAAACAAAACTTTGAGGCAGAATTGATTCAACTCAATATGATTGAGTTCGATATCAATCTTGGAATGGACTGGTTAACTAAACACCATGCCATGGTAGAGTGCCAAAAGAAAAAGGTTAAACTTCAGACTCCGTCTCAAAAGGAAATCATCTACCATGGAGAGTTTAAGGAAAGAAAATCTCTGTTATTTGCCTCACAAACCTGGAAAGCCATAAAATGCGGTGAGGAAATTTATCTGGCAATGATCAATGAAGTCAAAGGAGAAGATGCCCAAAAGTTAAAAGATATTCCAATCGTCCAAGAATTTCCGGATGTTTTTCCTGAGGACTTACCGGGCGGTATACCTGATAGAGAAGTGGAATTTGAAATAAATTTGGTCCCCGGTGCTGCATCAATTTAAAAGGAACTATACCGAATGGCTTCGGCTGAATTAAAGGAGTTAAAGGAGCAAACTCAGGAGTTATTGGACAAAAAACAAATTTGACTGAGTGCATTCCCTTGGGAGCCCCAGTCCTGTTTGTAAAGAAAAAGGACGGAAGCATGAGGCTGTGCATTGATTATAGAGAGTTAAACAAAATAACAATAAAGAATAAGTTCCCGCTCCCAAGAATAAATGATCTTTTCGATCGGCTAAAAGGATCCAAGGTTTTCTCAAAACTCGATCTAAGATCATGTTACCATCAGCTGAAGGTCAAAGCAGAGGATATCCCTAAAATCGCTTTTAGAACAAGATATGGACACTACGAATTCATGGTAATGCCTTTTGGTCTAACAAACGCTCATGTAGCATTCATGGACCTTATGAACCGTGTATTCAAACCATACCTTGATAAGTTTGTGGTAGTTTTCATAGATGATATCCTGGTGTACTCACCAAGTGAGGAAGTACATCGAGAACATCTGCGTCTCACTTTGTAGACACTGCGAGAAAAGAAACTCTATACCAAATTCAAGAAGTGTGAATTTTGGCTAAAAAGTATGGCATTCTTAGGCCATTCTTAGGCCATATAATATCTGAATTAGGGGTGTCAGTGGACCCTAAGAAAGTAGAGAAAATCAAGGACTGCCCTCGACCAAAGACTGTAACAGAAATAAGAAGTTTTTTGGGTTTAGCTGGCTACTAGAGAAAATTTTTGTGGAAGGATTTTCTTCGATACCTATCCCTCTCACCAAACTCACACAAAAGAATTCAAAATTTATTTGGAATGAAGCATGCGAGAAGAGTATCGAAACCTTGAAGACAAAACTCGTAACTACACCAGTACTAGTCCTTCCTGAGGATGGCAAGAACTTCACAATATATAGTGACGCTTCAAAAGGAGGATTAAGGTATGTGCTTATGCAGGAAGGTTAGGTAATTGCCTATGCATCAAGGCAATTAAAACTTTATGAGCAAAATTACCCAACTCATGATCTTGAGTTAGCGGCAATCGTATTTGCGGTAACGATATGGAGACATTACCTTTATGGAGTAAAATGCGAAGTATTTATTGATCACTAGATCCTCAAATACATATTCACCCAAAAGGAACTAAACATGAGGCAAAGAAGGTGGATTGAACTTCTGAAGGATTATGATTTATCAATCAATTACCATCCGGGTAAGGCAAATAGAGTGGCAGATGCTTTGAGCCGAAAGAACCTTGGGAAAGTAAGTTTATCTTCTCTATCAGCGCAAACATGCCTTCGGGGATCGATCAAATTAAAACAAAGCCAAGATACCTCTATAACAAAAAATAAGGAACAAATTCAGGAAGGAAAAGCCGAAGAATTCCAGACTGATGAAAACGACGTTCTCGGGATGAAAGGATAGTTGTGTGTGCCAGACGTCAATGGGATTTGGGAAGAAATAACGGTCGAGGCACATAAAACGAAATTTTCAGTCCATCCGGGAAGCAACAAGATGTACCGAGATCTGAAAAATAATTACTGGTGGAATGGAATGAGACGTAGCTACCTTTATTTCCAAGTGCTTAACTTTTCAACAAGTCAAGGAAGAACATCAATGACCTCGAGGACTTCTGAAACCATAAGAGATACCCGAGTGGAAGTGGGAACACATTTCCATGGATTTCGTAGTAGGGCTACCGAAATCAAGGCAAGGTCACGATGGGATTTGGGTAATCATTGACAGATTGACCAAATCTACACATTTCTTACCAGTTCGAATGAATTACAACCTGGATAAATTGGCCACTTCGTACATGTATAATATAGTAAGATTACACGGAGTCCCGGCGAGTATATTATCTGACAGAGATCCAAGATTCGTATCATGATTTTGGAAAAGTTTCGAAAGGCTATGGGGACCAAAGCCACTCTCAGCACGGCCTATCATCCACAGACTGACGGTCAAATTGAAAGAACAATTCAAACCCTAGAAGACATGTTGCGGGCATGTGCCCTGGATTTTCATGGGAACTGGAGCGAGCAATTACCTCTGGTAGAATTTGCCTATAATAACAGCTATCACAGCAGTATTGAAATGGCTCCGTATGAAGCACTGTATGGGCGAAACTGTAGATCACCTCTGTACTGGGATGAAGTCGGAGAAAAAGCTATCACTGGACCTGAAATTGTTCAATTAACCGTTGAAAAAGTCGCCATAATCAGAGAAAGATTCAAGACAGCTCAAGATAGACAAAAGAGTTGGGCAGATTTAAAAAGAATACCGTTAGAATTTGAGATTGGTGAAAAGGCGTATGTTAAAGTCTATCCTATGAAAGGAGTGGTTAGGTTCAGCATGTCCGGAAAACTAAATCCAAGATATGTAGGACTATTCGAGATACTGGAGAAAGTGGGAACCCTAGCTTACCGATTGGCTTTGCCACCAGATATGTCCAGAATTCACAACATTGTTCACATATCACAACTAAGGAAATATATCCCAGACCCAAGTCGCATCCTTAAAGTTGCACCGCTGATGATCTAAGGGCACTTGAACGAAGATCTGATGTATGAAGAAGTCCCTATTCGAATAGTGGACACCAAAGATCAAATGCTGAGATGTCGAACAATCCCATATATCAAAGTACAGTGGTCAAATCATACTGAGCAGGGAAGCAACTTGGGAACTAGAAGAAATGATGTGCACCCAATTTTCTCGTCTCTTTAAAAGCTCGAGTTGAACCAAGTTTCGAGGACGACACTTCTAATAAGGAGGATGAGATGTAGGGATCTGGAATTTCGAAGAAAAACTTGTAAGTAAAAAAAAACTCAAAATGAAGTTTAAAACTTTAAGCTTAGTTATAAAACTCAACTATAAACTTAAACTTTCCAGCTAACATTGCTCGAGAAAGTAACCTTAAATATCGAGACTAGCTAAGAAGGGGATCTATACTATAAGAAAACGCAACAATGGAAGAGTCATCATCCGAGGAGTAAAACATAACTCATGAACTCAAGTTCTCAGCTCAAGGAAGCTCATCTCTCCTTGTCCTAAAAGAACCAAAAATGGAGCTAGGAGAAGAGCTAAAGGATTAGACATATTTATGACCATTGAGTTAATCAAGAAGAAGGAGCTAAAAGTTTAGACAAACTTATTGTACAAGAAATGACAAATGAAATAACCAAGGAAGGAGCTAAAGGTTTGGACAAATTTATGGTGCAAGAGTTGACCATTGATGTAACGTTCCGAAAATTTGAAGGTTCACGTAAACCACATGCATGCAAGTTATTAAATTTTTTTGGTATTTTATTAAATTGTTTTAAAGCATTAAATGTTTGTTTATTTCATTAAATGGTGTTTAATTATTTTTATTCATTTTATGAATAAATTATGCATGATAGGATTTATTTCATAAACTTTTAAAAGTTCATGCACTATGATTTTTAAGTTGCATTTCGCGCTCGAACGAAGAACGGAGACCGGAGAATTTTCAAGAAAATTATTTTTATTACAATATTAATTTTTTATTAATTAATATAAGATGTTTTAAAGGTATTTTTCAAGAATTGGGATTTATTGGGTATTTTTACCCGCAAGATTTTAATTTTTAACAGTACGCGAATTTTATCAAATTGAGGGACTTTTTGAGAGTTCGGCTAATATTTTCAAAATCTTTCCAACAAGAAATATTTTTCGGGAGAGTGTTTGGCATTTAATGGGTCTTATTTTAATTGAGGTCCGTTAGTGCACATTTTAATTAACCTAAACTATATTTAAAACTAAACTTAAACATAATCACTATTAAGTGGCCACCCACCCATTTATTTATACAGCCCCTCCACGTGAAGGAATCATCTTATTTCTCCTCTCACAGCCGACACCTCTTTATTTCAGTTTATTCCCACTCTTATGATCTCAATTCAGCAGCTTCCCTTCAGCAAACCATCGGCCATAGCATTTTGATTTCAAGAAAATTCTTCGGTGCTCTTCCGTTGCGCGGTTCTTCAAAGTTTCGTTCATATACATCAAAGGACACGCCACGTACTTTTATTTCTGCATCATATACGCTATATATATGCTGTTAAATGTTTCTCTGTGTGTGAAAATCTCGATCTAACTCCATGCTTGAAGATTTAACGGGTTTGCTGCATTTTTCCATTTTCTGAACTATAACTCACGCTTTGTTTTCTGTGGTGCAAGGGGCTGCTGTTTTTAGTTGTTTAAGGGCTGTACTTGGTGTCAAGGTGATGTTTTGGGGTTTAGAATTGTTGCTGGTGGTTGCAAGATGATTAGCCGAGAGGAGTGCTTCAAGGGGATAGCTCGTTTCTTGGGATATTTAGCGTGCAGAAGTAACTAGCAAACTTAGACCAGATCCTGGTGGGTCTGAGACAAGGCTTGAAAGGGTTCAACACGTGCTGGAACCATCTTTAGACGCGGTGTGCAGAAGGTAGGAAATAGGCTTCGGGTTAGACGCTTTGGGAAGACTAGCGGTTGTGGTGAGTTGCTGCTTACATGGGAGGTTAGCCGTGAGTTCATGAGGTCCAGTAGGGTCCTAGAGTGGTCTTAGTGTGGTCGAGTCATGGCTGGTCGTAGGTGGTGCGGTCTAGGTTGGTGAATAGCTCGAGTAGGTGCATAAGCTTTACGTTGGGTGGCTCGCTGAATTTTTCCAGCAGCTGTTCCAGGAGGGTTCAGGTGTTTAAGAGCTCGGTTTTAGGGTTGTTAGGACCTTTTAAGTGTTTTTAAGATATGCTAAAAAGTTGTGAGAAATTTGGTTGAGTTTAGAGCCGATTCGGGTTTAAATCGGGATCCCGGTCCAAGTTTTAAAACAATTCGGTTAAGTCATGAAATGAGCTCGAGTTTATGTCTAGGAATGATTATAAATAAGTTTTGGGATATTTTAAGGAGATTGTTAAGTTTCGGATCAAAATAAAGAGTTTTGGATTTATCCGGGATTTAGTCGTCGCACGAAACATTAATTAAATGATTAATAGAAACGTCTAGATTTAAGCTTAATAAAATTATGAGAAATTATATTTAAGCTCAAATAATAATTAAAAGTATAATTTTTTAATTTGGGAATTTTATGCTAAGTTTTGGTTTAATTCGGGATTAAAACGCATTAATATGTTATAGTTAAAGATTAATTTAAAAGTCATCGATTTAAGCCAAATAAAAATATGGGAAAAATTCATGTAGGCTTAAATAATTATTTGGGACATGTTAGAGTCAATGGAATTAAGAAAATGTCAAAAAGGTGAAATTTTACGTCTATGGGCAAAATGGTAATTTTTGGGTTTCCAGGGGCAAAATGGTCATTTTGCATCTGGGGTTAGATGTTGGTCCTCGCAGCGCCCTGAGCACAAATTTATGATATTTTAAATGTTCATGCATCATGATCACGATTTTAAGATTTTATGAAGATATACGTCGTATGCTTAGATTTAAGAAAAATTGCATTTATTCAAGATTTTTATAAGTGATGAAAATGATAATGTTTTGAATGATGGAAATTAGTTGTGGCTATCGAAGTATATGTAAATGGTTAAGACGTATATGTAAATGCTGATGATGAGGCCTAGGCACAGTGGATGGGTGATCATGTCACTGATGTCCGACAGCCGCCGGGTACCGCGGTTCTATATATGATGGATCCATCGTAAATGATGAATGATGTACGATAGTCACCTCTAATGAACTGAATTCACCAATGATAAATGATGAACGATAAAGGATGAATGATAAATGATGAGCGATAAAGGATGAATTATGAATGATAAATGATAAACGATGAATGATGAATGATGATTAACGATGAGCTGTTTTGATACGTCATGATTTTATACGACACGTTTATGTTCATGTTTTAAAGTTCATGAAAGGTATGTTGGCATATGATTTTACACGACACATTTACGTATATGATGACATGACATGATTTAATACGATATGATTTTACACAACACGTTTACGTTATGCTTTTAAGTTCATAAAAGATATGTTGAGTATGATATTTTTCACTGTTGTGTGCTATGTATATGTACTTGTTATTCCTGGTACAGGCGTGTTGAGTCTTTAGACTCACTAGACGTGTGTGATGCAGGTGAGCTAAATGCTGAGGAGACTGGAGGTGCCTGAACTCTGAGTAGGCAGACTTGGTGGGGTGACACGACCCGAGGACCACATGTTTTCCGCATTACGATTTATGAGATTGAGAGGAGATGAATATTTTCATACATTGATGATTTTAAGAATTTTATACGTTTATGTTTACGTATGATTTTAGACGACTTGGGTTATTTTAAACGGCGCTATTTTTACTGACAAATATTTAAGATCATTTTTTTTAAATGTTATATTTTTCTATTACGATTTTTACTCATTTACGTTTACGTTTGATGTTGGTTATTTTAAACTGTGATATTTTAATTGTAAAATAAAGACGATTATTTTAAATGATATTTCGAAAATGCGAGCTTTTATTAAAAAAATGTCCAGTAGAATTTTAAAAATTGTGTGAGACGTTACAATTGAGTTAACCAAGGAAGGGAGTTAAAGGAGGAGCTAAGAGGCTTAGACAAATTTATGATGCAAGAAATGTCCCTTTAGAAAACCTAGATGACTCTTGGTGCTTGGATGGAATGTTGACTACAATTAATCCTTTTCTTGGCCATCAAGGGATTGTCCATGGGGGTGTTGAAAAGACTTTTTGGCACCTATAAATACACCCCACAATATGCTTATGGAAAAAAAACCAAAAAGCCATAGAAAAATTTGGCTCCTTCCCTCCGCAAACCATCCAAAATTCGGCAAAGGCAAGGAAAGAAAAAGGAAGAATCTCCGTGCAGTTTGTGTGCTCAACAAATTACGTAGAAATGCTGCTAGATTCACGGCATAATTTGCTCAAGTAATACGTCGAAGTGCTGTCCAATTTTCGGGAGCAACTTCGTTCAAGAATAAAGCCAATTTTCAGACCACGTCTTCGAATTTCAGTAAGTGGGTTTTGATGCGAGGATCCGGAATTTTAGAGCAAAACATTTAAGTAATAAAACTCAAAATGAAGTTCAAAACTTTAAGCTTAGTTTAAAACTCCACTATAAACTTAAACGTTTCAGCTAACATTGCTCGAGAAAGTAACCTTAAAATCCGAGACTAGCTAAGAAAGGGATCTATACTATAAGAAAACAAAACAATGGAAGAGTCATCATCCGAGGAGTAAAACCCCAGCTCATGAACTCAAGATCTCAGCTCAAGGACTCAATCTTTTAGCTCAATGAAGCTCAACCATGCTTGTCCTAAAAGAACCAAAAATGTAACAAAAAGAGGAGATGGCTGATTTTTTTGGGGTGCTTTTGTGAGGGATTTTTGGAGTGCATTTTATGTGTGGTTTGAGGTGTTATTTAAAGGAAAAATTTTGTCCTTTTCCCCTACCTCATGGCCGAAATCTTGAGCTCCAAGAAATGCCATCAATGTGGTCAAAGTTACATCCAAGCATCAAGAGTCACTTTGGTTTTCTAAAGGGACATTTCTTGCATCATAAATTTTTCTAAGCCTCTTAGCTCCTCCTTTAGCTCCCTTCCTTGGTTAACTCAATGGTCATCTCTTGCACCATAAGTTTTTCCAAACCTTTATCTCCTTTAGCTCCTTCCTTGGTTATCTCAATGGTCATTTCTTGTATAATAAGTTTGTCTTAACTTTTATCTCCTTTAGCTCCTTCTTCTTGGTTAACTCAATGGTCATAAATATATCTAATCATTTAGCTCTTCTCCTAGTTGCATTTTTTATTCTTTTAGGACAAGGAGAGATGAGCTTCCTTGAGCTGAGATCTTGAGTTCATGAGCTGGAGTTTAACTCCTCGAATGATGACTCTTCCATTGTTGCTTTTTCTTATAGTATAGATCCCCTTCTTAGCTAGTCTCGAGCTTTAAGGTTACTTTCTCGAGCAATGTTAGCTGAAAAGTTTAAGTTTATAGTTGAGTTTTATAACTAAGCTTAAAGTTTTGAACTTCATTTTGAGTTTTATTACTTACATGTTTTGCTTCGAAATTCTGGATCCTCACAATTTTGTTCAAGCCCACTAGTTGAATAATTATTTCAAATTGGGCTCTACAAGACCCAATGTTATTTAATTAATTCAACACTTGAATTAATTTAATTATTTGGACTCTACTAGGTCTAGTAGTGTTTAATTAATTCAACACTTAAATTAATTTAATTTAGTCCATAATAATGTTTATGAAAATCACAATTTTCAAATACATTATTTATTTGAACCATCTTTTAATTTAGGAACACTTTGATAAATTAAAAAGTTACATTCCCCATAATCCTCTTATAGTAGTCATACTTCTATTTTTCTTTACGCTTATAAACTACTTTATAAGTCGTTCAATACATGGAACTATTTTCCTTCTCAACGGGATCTAGAAAGTTAGCACTTGTGTGACCCTCAATTGTTCAATTATACAACTAGCCGTGGGTTCGCATCTCAATGCAATTCGGGACTAAACATGTCATTATATGAGCATACCTCAGTTGCTCCATTCATAATTATCAACTCCTTGATAATAAGAACTTTAGAACTCAAGTATTATATTATCCAACTAATCAAGTTAAACGCCTAGTAGCATCGCTTACATAATTCCCTAGGAATCAAATGATAGTGCCTGCAAGAACCAATCCATTATGGTTAGCGTACAGTACGGTCCCATCATCTCATATATCCCGAACGATTCGACAACTATTATTATATCGAGAGTTGTCAAAGAATCGATACTATGTGTCATGTCGTAGTTGCATCGATGGTATAATCTAAGAAATCCCTTTCTTAAATACCACCAACACTCTGATCGAAGATTTCAAACTACATACACATGAGATCCCATAGGATATCCATACCCGAAGGTAAGCGGTTAATCCCCGTCTACAATGAATCGACTCCTATATGTTTCGAAAGAACACCCAACCTTGCCACCTGATGACCCCATGAGAGTCAGTAAATAAGTCAAAGTGTAATTCTAGCACATAGAGTCTCAATGTTGTCCCGGGTAATAAGGACTAATGGTGTACAACCATAAACTAGGACTTTTCCACTCGATAAGTGAGAACCACTTGGAAAGTCCTTTATAGAGGGTTGGTCAGTGCACTCTACCAGGAGCACCTATCTGCATGCTCGGACATCACAATGTTCCCTACCAATGAAACATGGTACTCACATCGCAGATACTAGTCTCGAACTCGAGCTACATTTATCCTTCTTAACGGAAGTTGAATCGACAAGGAACTGTTTAGAATATACAGTATTCCAAATATGAGTTTCATGATACTCATCATATTAGCATCTCATATTCTTTATACTATTTTTATATTCAAGGAATTTATCTATGCTACTAGCATGGGTATACAGATAAAGATGTGTCAAAACAATAATTTCAAATATAATTAAAATAAATATTGTTTATACATAGAATTTCAACATTAATCCTCGGCCAACACTTGTCTCGAAGGGCACCTACTCTGACAATCTCCCACTTGCACTAGAGCCAACTACCCATATGCTTCAAATCCATCGATTCGCGATGCTTCTCGAATAATGGTCCAGGTAAAGACTTAGTTAGTGGATCAACAACATTATCTGCGGAGCCGACTTTGTCAATCGACACTTCTCCTCTTTCCACAATCTCTCGGAGGATGTGGTACTTTCTCAATACATGTTTGGATTTCTGAGACCTTGGCTCCTTTGCATGAGCAATGGATCCCGTGTTGTCACAAAACACCGGGACTGGAGCAACTCCATTAGGAATGACGTCCAACTCTTGGAAGAAATTCCTTAACCAAATAGCCTCCTTTGCTGCAGCTGATGCAACAATGTATTCAGCCTCAGTGATGGAATCCACAGTACTGTCTTGCTCGGAACTCTTTCAAGAGACAGCAGCACAATTGAGCATGAAAAGAAACCCAGAGGTTTACTTTAAGTCATCGATATCACTTTGGAAACTAGAGTCGCTATAGCCTTCTAATTTCAGTTCTCCACCCCCATAGACCAAGAACAAATTATTGGTCCTTCTCAAATACTTGAGGATGTCTTTCACAGCTTTTTCAGTGTGGAAGACCAGGGTTCGATTGATATATACTCACTACACTTAGTGCAAAAGCCATGTCAGGACGTGTAGATATCATCTCATACATGATACTACCAATTGCAGATGCATAAGGAATGCTTGTCATTGCCGCTATCTCTGCATCAGTCTTGGGAGACATAGACTTGGATATGACACGCTATGACACATTGGTAGATGTCTTCTCTTGGACTCATCCATCGAGAACCTCTTAACGATGGTGTCAATGTATGTGAACTAGGTGAGACCAAGCAATCTTTTTTATCTTTCTCTGTAGATCTCTATTCCCAATACAAAATTTGTTTCACCCAAGTCCTGCATCAAGAACTTACTCGCTAACCATATTTTAGTTGATTGCAGCATCTGTAAAGGCCCGTATTTTATTGTTTAAATCTTGTATTTTAATTGGTTAAAGTTTAGCACTCTCATTATATATTTTAGTGAATTTACACATTAAATTTAAGTTAGAATATTTCATGGCATTCATGACCTCAAATTTAAATATTCAAATGCTATGATTAATTTCTTGAATGTATTATACTTAGATTAATTTATCCCCATTTGTTTACATATTTTAATTTAAGCTTTAATTAAATATTAACCTAAAGAACTTATTTACCAACTTAGCTCTAATTAATTTATTAAATCCCAAGGACATTCTTTTTCTATAAATTAAATTATTCCTTGACTTAGATTAAATTTAGGGCTATTTTTCTTAGTATTAATCTTATTTCTAATTTTCAAACTTCGGTCCGTCCTCGCGTATTTAACTGAAAAAATAAAACTAAACTTTTGCTTTTAAAATAAATAATTATGACTTGTCAAATATCAAAATGAATTAGACCCTTCGTATATATATATATATATATATAAATATATATATATATATACATAAAAATCATTTTTAAATTTAAATAGTAATAATTATGCATGGCTTATACATAGTCTGATTTTCGGGTCGTTACAACGTCCCAGATTCAACGACTGTCCTCACTGTATCAAGACGAGTCTTTCCAGCGTGCTTATGTCCTCACTCACACGCACCCTGGGAAACTTCCAAGGAGTTCACCCATCCCAAAATTGCCCCAAGTTAAGCACGCTTAACTTTGGAGTTCTTATGTGATGAGCTACCGAAAAGAAGATGCACCTTCGTGATATGAGTAGTACAAATCAAATCTTTTAAGCCCTCTTCAACTGTACAGTCCATTACATTGAACAGTCTCGGAATCCCTCTCATTCCGGTGTGGGAACGGTTCATTCATGTTCCCTCCACCTTAGAAGCCTGCCAGGAGCCGCTCATTGTCCGTGCAACTGATGGCTCCGGCGATCACCCCCCGCCCTCTTCGGCCTCGGGCCTCACATGCCCACCAGCTTTCGCTTGGTTCGTCCCCGAACCACACCGTACTAAGAGAGGTCGGCTCTGATACCAACTGTAAAGGCCCCTATTTTTTGAATTCATAATTTTGCGGAATTATTAAAAATTTTCTAAGTAAATAATTATTTCATCTCATTTAATTAAAATAAGCATGTAAATAATTATTAACTTTAAAATAACAACGGAAGCGAATAATATTTTCAACCAACAATTTAAGAATAATCCAACTGTAAACATCAATTTAAAATAATCCAACATATTAAAACTGAGTTTGCATAATAAAAGGTGCATAAATTAAATCATGAGGTCCTCAGTATTCCCAATTTCATTTTATAGATTTTCCGGCATCATAAGGTTCAATAGCCTTCAGTTTATTAAACCCAAAATTTCCCATAACACGTCTTACTTTTCTATAAATACTTAAAATCCCAAGTGTTCCTCAAAAGTTCGCATTTAATCATTAAAATTTTGAAAATTACAACCTGACCCTTACAGTTCTCCAAATTTACATTTTGGCCCTACAACTCTTCGAAATTTGCATCATTGTCCCCATAAAATTTTCCATCTATACCTCCATAAACTTTTAGATTCTCGAACTCGAAATTTAATCCCAAAATTTGGTAAATTCGTAAATAGTCCCATAGATTTTTTTTTTTGCACTTAGGTCCTCAAATAATTAGTTATTACAATTAGGTCCCTAAAATTCTCAATTCATGCAATTCCATCCTTAAATCTAACTAGGTAGAGCATGTATCCTAAATAAATTCTCATAATTAATCTTACATTTTCATAGGTACTTAAAATCCTCAAATTGTACATTTATAATCCTAAAGATTGTCGTAGTCTTCAAATCGCTATTGCTTATATGAAATCCTCAAAAATGTACTCGACTAGCAACCAAGAACCATTAATAATTTCTTAGAAATTCTACAAGTCTCAAAAGCATTCATAATTTTCAAGATTAACTTATAACCCATAAGGAGGACATCAACTCTACTGACCTAAAAATTAATATAATCAAATCATTTTCAACCTCTCCTAAAGCCCAATATTCAAATTCTTAGACATTTCCAATTCCAAACGTACCCAACATGCATAATTCCATAATTTTTTTGTTAAATAAACACTGAACAATTAAAATCTGAACGTAAAAACATTTCATGAAAACATGCTTTTAAAATAATTCATGCTTTAAATAAAATACATAAATGTAAAACTTACAGACCGAAGACGTGACTTCATGAGCTTCTCGAGAGCAGTAGTAGTACAACCTTTTACAAGATCATAGGCTCTGATACCAACTGTAAAGGTCCGTATTTTATTGTTTAAATCTTGTATTTTAATTGGTTAAAGTTTAGCACCCTCATTATATATTTTAGTGAATTTACACATTAAATTTAAGTTAGAATATTGCATGGCATTCATGACCTCAAATTTAAATATTCAAATGCTATGATTAATTTCTTGAATGTATTATACTTAGATTAATTGATCCCCATTTGTTTACATATTTTAATTTAAGCTTTAATTAAATATTAACCTAAAGAACTTATTTACCAACTTAGCTCTAATTAATTTATTAAATCCCAAGGACATTCTTTTTCTTTAAATTAAATTATTCCTTGACTTAGATTAAATTTAGGGATATTTTTCTTATTATTAATCTTATTTCTAATTTTCAAACTCCGGTCCGTCCTCGAGTATTTAACTGAAAAAATAAAACTAAACTTTTGCTTTTAAAATAAATAGTTATGACTTGTCAAATATCAAAATAATTAGACCCTTCATATATATATATATATATATATATATAAATATATATATATATATATACATATAAATCGTTTTTAAATTTAAATAGTAATAATTATGTATGGCTTATACATAGTCTGATTTTCGGGTCGTTACAGCATCCCTACATCATTCCCAATGAGTACAATGGCATCAACATAAAGCACCAGGAATGTTACAGCACTCCCATTGACCTTCTTATACACACAGGGTTCCTCAGGATTCTTAGTAAAACCAAATTCTTTGATTGTACCATTGAATCAGAGGTTCCAACTCCTAGATACCTGCTTTAGACCATAAATATGTCTCTGAAGTTTGCATACCATATGCTCACTTCCGATAGATGTAAACCCTTCAGGTTGAGACATGTAAATCTCTTCCTTAATATCTCCATTAAGAAAGGCTGTCTTGACATCCATCTGTCATATCTCATAGTCATACCATGCAGCTATGGCTAGCAATATCCTTATAGACTTGAACATTGCGACTGGAAAAAAATTTTCCTCAAAGTCAACTCCTTGTATTTGAGTATAGCATTTTGCTACCAATCGCGCCTTGAAAGTCAATACCTTCCCATCCGCCCCAAGTTTCCTCTTGTAAATCCATTTACACCCTATAGGATCAGTTCCCTTCATGTGGATCAACAACATTTCACACTTGGTTCGAATGCATGGAATTCATCTCAGATTCCATTGCTTCAAGCCACTTGGATGAATCGGCATCAGATAACGCTTCCTTGAAGATTATTGGATCACATCCATGGTTAGGTTCATCATGGCCCTCTTCAAGAAGCAGACCATACCTCATAGGTGGTCTCGAGACTCTCTCAGATCTTCTAGGAGCTTGTATCTCCTCTATTGGCTCTTTGGGTGTGGACTCTACAATTGTGGGTGTCTCTCGAACCTCTCCGTGTTCTATGATCTCCCCTTTTCTATCAAATAGAAATTCTCTTTCCAAAAAGGTTGCATTGCTAGAAACAAACACTTTTGTTTCTTGATGATGATAGAAATAATATCCAACTGAATTCCTTGGATATTTCACAAAATAACATAAAATGGATCGACTATCCAATTTATCTCCCACTGCCTGCTTTACATAAGCAGGGCATCCCCATATTCTATGATAAGAATATTTGGGAGGCTTACACATCCACATCTCATATGGCGTTTTATTAACTACTTTTGAATGGACATTGTTCAACAACAGTGCCGCTGTCTCAAGTGCATATCCCAACCGTGAACCCCATCATAGACCGAACCATGTCCATCAAAGTCTAGTTACGAAGCTCCGAACCACCATTCAACCGCGGTGTAGCAGGCGGAGTCCACAGCGAGAGAATCTCATTCTCTCTAAGATACTCTTGGAACTCATCACTCAAGTATTCGCCACCTCGATCCAATCGAAGTGTCTTGATGCTTCGTCCCAACTGTTTCTCTACTTCACTTCTGAATTCTTTGAACCTTTCAAAGGTTTTAAATTTGTATTTCATCAAATACACATACCCATACCTCGAAAAATCATTGGTAAAGGTGATGAAGTAGGCATGTCCATTTTATTGGTGATGCTAAGCGGACTGCACACATCGGTATGGATCAAATCAATAATCCTTTGGCTCGCTCCACGTGGCCCTTAAAGGAAATTTTGTTCATCATTCCTTTAGACAGGATTAACAAGTCGTGAGAGAATTAATATCAGACATATCAAACATGCCTACTCCACTAGCTTGTTTCATCCTTTTAGGGAAATATGTCCTAATCGAGCTTGCCATAATTGTGCCAAATTAAGATTATCTTGTTTTTGTTTGTTTGTTGTTTTTGCTTGGACATTGTTTAGTGAAATATCTTTCAATTTTAAGTTATAGAGATCATTTTCAAGTTCTTCCGTACCAATCGAACATTCATTCTTGTAAATATTGCAAACACCTTTTCTAAATTAACAAGAATATCCATCTTTATCAAGCATAGAAATAGAAACAATGTTTTTCACCAAATCAGGTACAAAAAAAACATCTCTTAATATTAACTTAAAATCATTGTTCAAAAGTAAGTAAACATCTCCAATCGCTTTGGCTGCAACTCTTGCCCCATTCCCATCCTCAAAAAGGTCTCACATTCCCTTAGTCTCCTACTTATTCCCATCACCTGTAAATCATTACAGATATGTGAGCCACAGCCGGTATCTAATACCCTAGAAGTAGAGTTAATTGAAATGTTTACTTCAATATAGAACATACCATTTCCAGAACCTTTCTGGGCAAGATATTCTCTGCAGTTACGCCTCCAATGTCCAGGCTTCTTGTAGTGATGAAAAATATCAACAGTCTTGTCAGTCTTAACTGGTATGGCTGCCACAGCAGGACTCGGAGTTTGCCTTTTAAAGGGCACATTCTTCTTGGGATATTGGAAAGAACGATTCTTTCCCTTCCCATATGGTCCTTTCTTTGTACCAGATTAAGAACCCCCATAAAGAACCGACTTCTCTTTCTTGATGGTGGACTCAAAGGTAACAAGAATATTCACCAACTTCTCAAGGGTAGGCTCCAGCTTGTTCATGTGAAAATTCGACACAAAAGGATCAAATGAGCTAGGCAGCGACAAGAGCAACACGTCAGTGGTAAACTTCAAATGCAATGTAAGATCCATGCCAACGAGCTTATCCACAAGCCCAATCATCTTTGGGCCATGTTCATGGACCGAGGCCCCATCTCGCATGCGTAAAGTGATCATCTCCTTGACGGTAGCATACCTAAGAGGCCGTGTTTGCTCACCAAAGAGCTCCTTGAGATGCAAATGAATGTCAGCAGAACTCTTTGTGTCCGCAAAACGCCTCTAAAGCTCATCATTCATAGAAGCCTGCATATAACACTTGGCTTTAAAGTCATGGTCACACCAATTCTTGTAAGTATGCAATTCCTCAGGAGTGCAGCAAGTCGGAGCCTCAACAGGGTGCGACTCAGTCAGTGTATATGCTGTCCTTTCCGAATTCAAGACGATTTTTAGGTTTCTTAGCCAATTGATGTAATTAGGTCTGGTTAAATTGTATTTTTTGAGTATTACAGATAACGGTTTGCGTATCGAAGACATTGTCAAATTTAAGTAAAAACAGATAAATGTTAATGACTATTTTAAAATATTTAGTAAGATATAAAGTATGGACTTTTACTTCATAAATTTTCACTCCCACTGTTTTGATATTTTTCACTACCCTCTAGTGAAAACGGTAAACTCCATTCCTCATTAGATACGTAAGGTCCAATTAGCAAATTATGATCTGAATAATATCAGCCAATCATAATTCTTAAAAGGTAGTTTCCAATTGCATCTCCATGCAACCCTTTACGTAAACTATTGTCTCACGTTTGATTAGGACCCAATAATATGACGTCGTTCAGCTTTACATGTCAAGCCTTACCCATCGATGTTGAACCTTAATGGACGGTCGCCATGAGTTCCCTCAATAACATGAGCCGAAATCATGGGAGTTCCACGTAATTTACATCACCATGTCAATGAATGTCACAGATTTTCGGTGTCCAGGGCTCCGTCAATAATATGAGCTGAGAACTGAACACGAGCAGCGTTCATCATGCATCCATTGTCGATGGAAGACATGGAAATTATAAACACCTTTATAATTTTTCTTTTCGAACTTGATATTAATTTTGAATCTTAATCAAAATGAGGGTTTTTAAATTTTGAAAGGTCACATCATTAATTTTTTTTAAAAGCTTGCAATATTTGATCGTATGTTTGCCGGATTTATGCAACTTTGTATAGAATTGAAGCATCAGAAGAGTGACTTTAAGAAAGTTGATCAAGAAAAAAACAACAAGACTGTACATGCTCTGAAATTGATTTCATAAATAATAGCCGGCTCAAAAGTGATGCATCCACCAATCAACATTCAAAGCTCTTGAAATATTGTTCAGTCAAAACTGGTTTCCCCTTCTCAGATGGAGATAGTTATGATAGTGTTTCTGTGTGTTGGAGTAGATGTCCTGTAAGCCAACTATTGGCTGGGGAATTTATTGACCCAAGTGTAATAACCAATCTTTATTTTAATATAATTTACTTTTTAATGGTTTCGTTTTACTTTATCTGTATACCCATGCAATCAGCATAGATAAAGTCCTTGATTATGCTTTAATACAAATGAATCGTAATTCGATGTTGAAACTCATTTGTAAACACTGCATATTCTAAATTCGTTCCTAGTCGATTCAGCCGCCTAAAATAAGGATAAAGGCCGATTGAGCTCGAGACTAGCATCTGTGATGTTGTGTACTGCGTTTCTTGGTAAGGGCATAGATATGTTCAAACATCCAGATTCGTAGTCATATGATGATTATACCGAACAACCCTCCCTCGAACTTTCCAAGTGGTTATCATTCATCGAAATGATAAGTCCGTACATCATTATTCCTTACGACCCGGGACAACACTGAGGCTCTATATGCTAAGACTGTGCTTTGACTCATTTACCGGCTCCAGGAGAGTCATCAGGTGGCGAGGTTGGGTACAGTTGCGACACATATATGAGCCAGTGCATTGTAGTCGAGGATTCACCGCTCACCTATGGGTGTGGATATCCTATGTGATCTGATGAAATAATAGTGCGTGGAATCTCTTGCCAGAGTATGAGATGTACGTTAGAGAAGGAGTTCTCCAATAGTACATGCGATGCCACAATTTATGTATATCACATAGTTATCGAATTGTTATGCAACCCTCGATGAAACAATGGTTGCAGATTCGATCGGGATATATGAGATGAAGGGACCGTACTGTACGCTAATCATAATCGACTGGTTCTTGCAGGAACTATCAGTCATACCTAGGGAATCATGGGGCGATGCTACTAGACGCACTTACCATGATTCGATGGGTTTAATAAGAAATATGATTTCTGACATTCTGTTGATCAATTGTTGATACATAGAATGGGGCAAGTAAGGGTAAGCCCGAATAAAGGAATTATGTCCTGAATCATAAGTAGTTATGAACCCACAGCTAGCTGTATCCTTGAACCATTGAGGCTCACACAAGCACTGGATCGTTTGTTCCGTTGAGAGAATAAATTCAAAGAGTTGAATATATATTATGACATAGTAAATTCAAGGAGTTGAATTTATGATAATTAAATTTTGAGAAAATAAATTTAAGGTGTTGAATTTATAAGATAGTAAATTCAAGAAGTTGAATTTATGAATTTATAAAATTTGGGATAATAAATTCAAGGAGTTGAATTTATAAAATCTGATAATTTAATTTATTAAACTCAAAAGTTAGGTTTATTAAATATTAAATTTTGGATGTGATAAAATTCGAGGAGTTTAATTTATAATTTAAATAATAAATTCAAATGTTGAATTTATAATCGATTTATTTTATTAAGCTCAAAAGTAGAGTTTATTAAATATTAAATTAAAATTAGTGGGAAGTATGTTTAATGGGCTTGTAGGAGTACAAGTCCAACATACTAAATAATTAAAGTTCTTAATGGACTTTGATTAATTAATTAAACTAGTTGGACTAGCCCAATTAATTAATCAAGGCCATTAATGTTAATTATGTGAATTAATTATAAAAGATAATAATCAAGCCATAACCCTAGCCTCCATTATAGTGATTTTCGAAAAATCACTTTCCTCCTCCTCTCCAAATTTCGACTACTTCTCTTTGGGAAAAGTTTGAGCCGTCTCTCAAATTTCGATCTCCAACGTCAAAACTTCTTCCAAATTTTCTAGTGCAATTTAGAAAAGGAACAAATCATCTAATCGTGGACCTGATTAGAAGAAAGGAGTCCTTAAAAAAAGTTCGTAGGGATTCATCAAGAGCTATATCCGCCTATAACGGATTAGTTGGAGCCAAGTGATTAAATTCACCAAAGATATAAAAATCTAACGCCCTATGAATGTTTATGATAAAACTATACGAGTGCCCAATCAAAATATATTTTGATTTTCAAAATAAAATAAAAATTTTAAACTTCCCCTGCGTTTGGGGCACGAGAAAATCGAGATCCATTAATGGTATCAAAGCCAGGCTTTCTAAATCGTATGGTTTTAAATTATATTGAATAATTTGTTTCTAACGACAGAAAAAAATTTTAGAAAATTGATGCACCATAAAAAATTTTATTTTTCCAGAAATAAAAAAAAATATTTTTCGAATCTGCCCGGAACTGTTCCGGGCAGTCCATGCGCGCAAGGCCGCGCACGGTGGCGCGCGGCGTCTAGCACGCCAGCGCGCAGTGTGTGAGCACGACGTGGGGCACACCAGCGGGCAGCGTGCCCGTGGCGGCGCCCGGCACACCTGCGCATGCCTGTGCGCGCCCAGCGTGCCCACCGGTGCCCGATAAGATCGGGCAGCGGGCGGGCAGCGGGGGTGGCACAGGAAGCTGCCCGGGAAGATCTCAGGCATTGTTCTGATTATTGGGCTTGAATTGTTTGGGCCTAAGATGTGATTTTCTGATTTTTCAAAACTTTGGATTAAATTGATATTTTATGAAAATTAGTTCAATTTATTTTTTTAAAAAAATTAATTTTTGGAAAATTATAATTTTCTTTTAAAATAATTATTGAAATTTTATTTTAATTATTTATGGTAAAAGTGAGTTTTACAATAAATCAATTATTATTGATTTAAATAAAAATTAAATAAAGTTGTTTATTTTATTTATTAAATTCTTTAATAATTGTGGTGGTTAGTGATAAAATTATTAGATATATGATTTATCAGTTAATTAAATTTGTTTATTTAATTGATGTTAATATTTGATATTAAAAGCATGAAGGATGATCGAGAGCCTTGACCAATGTGTTAGGTGTATGTTAGGATGTTTTACTGTTATTATTAATTTTGTTAATATTTGATATTATTAACGTGGGCCTGGTTTATGGCCTGTTTCCACCCCATGAGATGTATCCCTTATGTGCCATGGCTATTTAAATATAGTTATTAGAAATAGTTGGAGATCAAGACTGGAAGATGGTGAGCCCGACGCACAAGATGAAGACATGTAAAATATTGGAAGATCTTGTAATAGTTGCATTTGCATCCCTGCATTCACCTAGGTTTTGGACATGGATCCATGTCTGGCTCACATGAATCTAATAGTGTTGGCGATCGATCATCTTTATTTATTGTTGAATGTCATATTATGATATATATGTGATATATAGTAGTATGCATGTATGTATATTATTAAATAATATATTTGCATGAATTCGGCAAACATACAAACTCGTGGCACACGATTTTAAATTAAAATGATGAGACAATTTTAAAATTAAAATCTCTCATTTTGAATATGATTCAAAATTTATATCAAACAGCAAAAGTAAAAATTAAAAGAGTTTAATTTTTCCTTGCCTTCCATCAACCGTGGTTGTATGTTGATCGCTACCCGCGGACAGTGTCTGGCTCATATTATTGGATAGGCCTAGACGCCGGAAAGCTGTGACTTCCACCGGACATATGATGTGAATTGAGTGAAACTCCCATGATTTCGGCTCATATTATTGGGGGAACTTATGGCGACCGACTACTACATTTCAACATTGATGGATCGGTTGACACGTGAAAATAAACGGCGTCATATTAATGGTCCTTATTAAACGTGAGTCAAAACTACGCGGAGGTTGCATATGGATGCAATTGGATTCTACCTTTTAATAATTATAATTGGCTGATATTATTCAGGATTAGAATTGGCTAATTGGACTCTACGTGCCCACTAAGAAAATATGATTTCCCTTTTCATCAAAGAGTGGTGAAAATGTCAAAATAGTGGGAGGGAATTTATAAAATAAAAATCCATATTTTATATCTTAAAATTATTTTAAAATAATCAGCAACCATTATTCTGTTTCCGTATCAGTATATTTTCGATTTCGTCACGTAATCCATTTTTGTTATTAACAAGCTAACGAATCTAATTTTCAAGACCTGGTTGGAAAAATTGTTCTAAATTCGAAGAAAATGACATACACACTAATGTCAGTCCTGCTGAACTGACAAAGCATGCAAGATGGTAGGACCATAGTATGCAAGCTAAAGTGTAACATGCTCGCTTCTTTGTCAAATAAACTGTAGGGACAATTTGAGAAAATGTTGAATACTGCTGACATTCGAATACACATGCAAGAGTTGCATGGTACATGAAACTCGTACAGTGTTGCACATCATTTTTAAAAGCTCATAACTACATGCATGTAAGATGGGGCTCTGACCCATGAGCGTGGTGTATATATGATTGGGCTTATTGAGAATGTGGTGGGCCTGGAATATGTGATTCCTAACGAGTTAATTGATGACATCAATTTGTTGTCTTTATCTTCCTCATTTTACGGGGTTATGGTGAACTTAAATTTGAATAAGATAGATGATAGCCTTGAAGAGCTAGTCAATACGCTTATAACTTATGATATCACCATAAAATAGGGAATTGTTGTTTTTCTAATGAGTCTTTCGTCAGACGAAAAATGGCCCACAAGGTAAGGAAAAGAAATGTTCTGCCCCCTCACAAGAAAAAAAACCCAATAAGAGGCAAACTCTGAAGGACACTTAAAAGGCCTACAAAGCCCGATAAGTTAGAACATATTTATTTCACTGCAAGAAGTCCGGACATAATAAATTATTTGTGCCAGAAATGTTCTGAAAATGATAAGTGAATGTCCAAAGAAACATGATTTCAACAACAAACAAAAGAAAGATAGATGATCCGAATCCCACACAAATATGGCACGCTAGACTATATCAGATTTCCAAAAGAAGGATGCACAAGCTAGTGGGAGAAGGCATGTTTGACTTGTCAGACATAAATTCTCTACCTACTTGTGAGTCCTGTCTAAAAGAAAAAATGACCAAGACCCCGTTCAATGGAAACGTGGAACGTGCGCATGGTCTATTGGATTTGATCCACACAGACATTTGTGGCCCGCTAAATGTTAGCACAAAATATGGGCAATCCTACTTCGTTACCTTTATTGATGACCATTCGAGGTATAGGTACGTTTATATGATGAAACACAAATCTGAAGCATTTAAAAGGTACAAAGAATTCATATCTGAAGTAGAAAACCAGCTAGAAAGAAGTATTAAGACGCTTCGATCTGATCGATGTGGAGAATACTTGAGTGCTGAATTTTGGATTATCTAAAAGAGAATGAGATTCTCCCACAGTGGATTCCACCAGCAACACCACAATTGAATGGTGTTTCTGAACATCGAAATCGAACCTTGATGGACATGGTTCGATCAATGATTTGATTCACTGAATTGCCTATATCGTTTTGGGGCTTTGCACTTGAAACTGCGGCAATGTTGTTGAATAATGTCCATACTAAAGCAGTGGATAAAACACCATATGAGATATGGATGGGAAAAACTCTCAAATATTCTTACGTGAGAATATGGGGATGTCCTGCTTACGAGAAGCAGACAGTGGGAGACAAATTTAATAGTAGATCCACTTTGTACTACTTTGTAGGATATCCAAAGAATTATATTGGATATTATTTATATCGCCCCCAATGAAACAAAAGTGTTTGTTTCAATAAATGCCATATTTTTGGAAAATGAATTTCTATTAGAAAGAAAAGGCAAGATGATAGAACTTGAAAAAATTCAAGATACTCTCTCACCTATAGTAGTTGAACCTAATCCCCAACAACCAATAGTTGAAGTACAAGCTCCTAGAATGTCTGAGAGGGTTATTAGACAACCTGTAAGATATACGCTTCTTCATGAACAAAGCCATGATGAGCGTTGTGTTGGATGTGATCTAATGAATTTCAAAGAAGTAATATCTGATACTAATTAAACCAAATGGCTTGAAGCCATGCAGTCAGAAATAGACTCTATGTATTCAAACCAAGTCTGGACATTAGTGGATCCACCTGAGGGAATCGTTCCCAAAGGATGCAAATGGATCTACAAAAGAAAGCTTGGGGCGGATGGGAAGGTAGTGACCTTCAAAGCAAGGCTAGTTGCAAAAGGTTATACTCAAAGGCAATGAGTTGATTATGAGGAAACTTTTTCACCAGTTGCTATGTTTAAGTCCATTAGAATACTATTAGCCATAGCAGCATGGTATGACTATATGATATGACAAATAGATGTAAAGACTGCATTCCTCAATGGAGACATCAAAGAAGAAATTTATATGTCTCAACCTGAGGGATACGCATCAGTAGGAAGTGAGCATAAGGTATGAAAACTCCAGATGTCAATATGGTCTCAAGCAGGCGTAAAGGAGTTTGAACCTCAGATTTGATAGCACTATCAAAGAGTTTGGTTTTGCTAAGAATCCTGAGGAACCATGCGTGTACAAGAAAGTTAGTGGGAGCGCAGTGACATGCCTAGTACTTTATGTTGATGATATCCTGCTCATTGGGAATGATGTAGGATTACTGCAATCAACTAAAGTATCGTTAGCAAGTAAATTCTCCATTAAAGACATGGGTGAAGCATCCTATGTATTGAGAATACAAATCTATAGAGATAGATCAAAAAGGATGCTGAGGCTCACCCAAGTGACTCATATTGATACCATTCGAAAGAGATTCTCTATGAAAGAGTCCAAGATATGATACATACCAATGTGTCATGGTGTTACTCTATCTAACGCAATGTGCTCCAAGACTGATGGAGAGATAGAGATGATGACATGTATTCCATTTGCGTCAGCCATTAGTAGTATCATGTATGGTATGATATCGACACGTCCTGACGTTGATTACGCTCTGAGTGTTACAAGCAAATATCTGGCGAACCCTGGTCCAATGCATTGGAAGGCCGTGAAAAATATTTTAAGTACTTGAGAAGGACTAAGAACTTATTCATGGTCTATATGGGTGGAAAATTGAAATTGAAAGGCTACACAGATTCTAGCTTCCAATGTGACGTATCTGATTCGAAATCGACCTCTGGTTTTGTATTCATGCTAAATGGTGCGGTTGTCTCTTGGAAAAAGTTCCAAGCAAAACACCGTTGCGGATTCCACCACTGAAGATGAATACATTGTTGCATCTGATGCAGCAAAAGAGGCAGTTTGGATGAGGAATTTTGTCCAAGAGTTGGGCGTCATTCCTAATGGAGTTGATCCAGTCTCGGCATACTGCGACAACACTAGTGCCGTTGCGCAAGCAAAGGAACCAAGGTCTCATCAGCGATACAAACATGTATTGAGGAAGTTCCACATCATATGGGAGATAGTGGGAAGAGGAGATATATCAGTCGAAAGAATCCCCTCTGCAAATAATGTTGCTGATCCACTTACAAAGCCCTTGCCAGAACCATTGTTTGAAAAGCATCGCGAAGCAATTGGATTAAAGTTTATGGGTAGTTGGCTCTAGGACAAGTGGAAGATTGTTAGAGTAGATGCCCTGTAAGCCAACTGTTGGTTGGAGAATTTATTGACTCAAGTGTAATAAACAATCTTTATTTTAATATAATTTATTTTTTAATGGTTTCATTTTACTTTCTCTGTATACCCATGCAATCAGCATAGATAAAGTCCTTGATTATGCTTTAATACAAATGAATCGTAATTCGATGTTGAAACTCATTTGTAAACACTACATATTCTAAATTCGTTCCTAGTCGATTCAGCCGCCTAAAATAAGGATAAAGGTCACTTGAGCTCGAGACTAGCATCTGTGATGTTGTGTACTGCGTTTATTGATAAGGGCATAGAGATGTTCAAACATCCAGATTCGTAGTCATATGATGATTATACCGAACAACACTCCCTCGGACTTTCCAAGTGGTTATCATTCATCGAAATGATAAGTCAGTACATCATTATTCCTTACGACCCGGGACAACACTGAGGCTCTGTATGCTAGGTATGTGCTTTGACTTGTTTACCGGCTCCAGGAGAGTCATCAGGTGGCAAGGTTGGGTATAGTTGCGACACATATAGGAGCCAGCGCATTGTAGTCGGGGATTCACCGCTCGCATATAGGTGTGGATATTCTATGTGATCTGATGAAATAATAGTGCGTGAAATCTCTGGCTAGAGTATGAGATGTACGTTAGAGAAAGAGTTCTCCAATAGTACATGCGATGCCACTATTTATGTAATAGCCCAAACTTTTATCATGTTAATCCTTATGGTTTATTATTGTTGTGATCATATTTTATGCTTTACTAGTTGAGATTATGTTGAATGGTTACTGGTTATGGATATGTTTATTGGAATGATTTTTATATGGTCATTGTTTATGGTTATTGTTTTGGTATTATGTTCATAGTTGGTGATAATTATGAAAATGAATGGGTAGAAGAGAAAGTTGATCTTGAGCCAAATAGGAAATGGAAGTGCAGAAACGGTATGACAAATGTGGCAGTAGTTGTGGTTTTTAGTATAATGTTTTGTATATTGATCCAATTGATGTGAGATTACTTTCATTAGAAAGATAGGATATAAGGCTATAACTTTCATGTTTTGAGTTTTGTTCAAATCATTAGGGAAGACAAGTCAAAATTGGCCCGAAGTGTGTCATGTGTATCGTTGTTCATGCACTAACACATGGTGGGAGAATGAGCATAACTATTTACTCAGACTTTCAAATGACATGAGGCCAACTGAAAATGCAAGACAAGACATAGGGCTACAACTTTTATGTTTACCACTTTTGCTAATTCAGAAGAAAAAGTACAATTTTGGCCCTTGGACAGTGGGTACAAGGACCCCTACACGGGGTCCAGGTCTTGTCATGTAATATGAGTGATTTTCAGTGTGTACACGGACCCATACACAGAGGGGGCACGGGGTCCATGTCTATGACAAAGAAAACACGTTTTTGGTGTATTGGAAAGCTTATTTATGGATGAGTATAGATGTTTCTACCCATTTCCTTCCATTCTTTTCCTTCTCCATCGGTTCTTGCTTTTCTTTCTCAAAGTTTCTCTCCAATATTTCTTTACTTCAAATCAAGTATTTAAGTGAAGTTCTTAAATCTCTCTACTAAGGTTTCAAGCATCTCTAAGGAATTCAATCAAGGTTACATTAGCAACCATTGTGTTTGTGGTAGTAAGTAGAAGCCTTCTTTTCAAGTGCTCACATGATTTTATATGTATCAAGCCATATTATTGTTAATTAGCTCCTTCCATTGGCATATAATTGATATGTATATTGTTATATATTCATTGTTCAAGGATTATAATTGAATTCATTGATAAAGGAGCTATTAAGTCATTGTTCCTACCAAGTGTTTGTTAAAATGCCTCAATGAAACTCCTTATTATAAAGGCCAAGGAATGATAGTAATTCATGCTTGTCATTGGCCAATCACATGATTATGAGTATCTCTCACAGGTTTGATATATTTATATATCAAAGAGGTACTATCCACAGGTCAAAGGTTACAGGTCATAGACTATCATTTCCTTTCCTTTAGCTTATGCCATGAGATAATGTCCATATTACCTTGATTATGTAATGTTCATTGAAGATAGTAACGTTCCACTTTCATTGCCATTGCTATAGCCACATTTTAAGCCAAAGATATATATATGTAATTGCTATGTATATCTTTCTATTTACTGAGTTATTCTCATTACAGTTATGTCATGTGATGCAGGTGATAAAAAGGATTGAAACGGATTGTTCGAGGCAGGAGAAGTCATATAGAACGCCATGGGGAAAGACTTTTTATCATGTCTCTTTTATTTGGGGTAGGATAAACATGTAAAATTTTAAAATATCATGTATTTTGTTGAATGTGTTACCTTTTAGTTATGCATTGAATGATATTTTGTGAAGGGTCATGTACATAAGTGTTGAAATTGTTTATGATGTAAATGGTATATTGTTCTTTCCCTTTTAAATGATAAGTCTTCCGCACATGTTTTTATTTAATTTAAATGTCATTGGAGTGGGGTGTTTCAATTGGTATCAGAGCACAATTTTCTTGGACCATATATGATTTCTTCCGCCTAGGACAATCCGGTATGTTTTCGATCCTGAATCTATTGATTTAACATTGGGAAATTATTTGATATCATTGCTATTGATTTATTACTTCTTCTTGTCTATGTTAAAGTGAGCCTATGTGTAGGAAATGCCTCCTAAACGAAAGACTAGTGAAGGGGACGAAAGGACCCTTCCCATTGATAAGACTGTAAAAGTTGTAGATGAATTTAGTAAGCTACTGAAAGAACAAGCGAAGGTACATGGTGAACAAGTTCTAGAGCTACTGAGTATCCACAATCCAAATCAAGGTCGTGGTCAAGAAAGCGGACTGGGTAGAGTGGAAAACATCGAAGGTGGTTCGTATGAAGTATTCAGGCGGATGAACCCTCCTGAATTTATCGGTGGTGCCGATACACTTGTAGCTCTTGAATGGGTCAAATCATTGGAGGCTATATTTGACTACCTGAAGTTCACTAATCGAGATAGAGTGAGCTGCACTGTGTTTATTCTAGTGAAAGCTGCTCGCATCTGGTGGGAAGCTACTAAAGCGACTGTCAATGTTCGCGAGTTAAAATGGGAAGAGTTCAAAGAGTTATTTTATGCCAAGTACTTTTCAAAAGAAGGTAAAGCTAAGAAGGTTAAAGAATTTCTTGAGTTGAGACAAGATTCCTTGTCTGTTGCTGAGTATACATTGAAATTTGAAGAAGACAGTGTTTTTATCCCGTTTATTGCTGAAAATTATAAAGACAAAGGAGAACATTTCCTTCGTGGGTTGAAACCGAAAGTTAGAAGGGATGTTCACATGGCAAAAGCAATCACCTATCAAGATATCGTTGAGCGAGCCTTACTTGCCGAGCATGACGAACAAGAAATTGAGAAGGAGCAGCAGTTAAGAAGGCAATCTTTTCAAGCGAGAGGGCAAGGGACAACTACTAGTACTCGAGGTGTTTACAAAGGAAAAGGCAAGATGGAACAACGCAATAAACCTTTTGTGCATTCTTCAGAGATGGAGCGACCGTTATGTCCTAAGTGTGGCAAGCCACAGAAAGGTGAGTGTTTAGTTGGGAGTGGCCGATGTTATCGATGCAAGGAAATGGGGCATACAACACAGAAGTGTCCTCTCTCCCCTGAAAAAGGAAAGGTTCAAGGCATGATTTTTACAATGGAAAAGAAGGGTGCCAATCCTGATTCTTCAGTCATATCAGGTAATTTTCTAATATCTGGCAAGGAAGCACTTACGTTGATTGATACCTGGTGCCACTCATTCCTTTATGTCTGAAGTATTTATGCACTCTTTATCTCGCGCACCTATTGTTATGCCTTTACATTTTAATATTATGTTTCCCTATGGTGATGAGATTTGTCCTACGAGTATCCTTAAGGCATGTCAGTACAGATGGGTACGAGATTGTTATATGCTTATTTTATTGTGATTCCGATGGTTGCCTTTGATGTTATATTGGGTATGGACTGGTTATCTAGCTTATCGTGCAGTAATTGATTGTGTGGGAAAGACAGTGAAATTTTTAATTGATGATCATGAGAAGAATGAAATTGTTGGTCTAGGCTCATCTATAAGTACTCCCATTATTTCTTGCTTGCAAGCTATTAAATTGTTGAATAAGGGATGTACTAGTTTTTTGGCCTTAGTATCATATGTGAATAGTGACAGTAATAGGCCATTACAGAATATTGAAGTGGTTCAGGAATATCCTGACGTATTTGCTGATGATGTGCCTGGCTTACCTCCTGATCGAGAGGTAGAGTTTGTTATTGAATTGAGTCTAGGTACAGCCCCAATTTCTAAAGCGCCGTACAGAATGGCTCCAACTGAGATGAAGGAATTGAAGAATCAATTACAGGAGCTATTAGATAAAGGATTCATTCGTCCTAGTTCCTCACCATGGGGAGCTCCGGTTTTGTTCGTGAAAAAAAAAGATGGATCAGTTGAGGTTATGGATTGATTATCGAGAACTTAACAAGGTACTATTAAAAATAAATATCCTTTACCTCGAATCGCTGATTTTTTTATCAATTGCAAGGGGCCACCGTGTTTTCGAAAATCAATCCTCGATCCGGATATCATCAATTGAAAGTAAAAACTGAGGACATACCCAAGACTGCTTTTAGAACGAAGTATGGCCAATATGAATTTTTGGTGATGTCGTTTGGATTATCTAATGCTCCTTCAGTGTTTCTGGATTTGATGAATCGTGTCTTTAAGCCGTATTTTGATGCTTTTGTTATTGTGTTTATTGACGACATTTTGATATATTCTAAGACACGAGAACTTCATGGGGAGCATTTGAGGATCATGTTACAGACATTGAGGGAGAAGCAATTATATGCGAAATTAAAGAAATGTGAATTTGGTTAGAGCAAGTGGCGTTTTTGGGCCATATCGTATCAAAATAAAGAATAGCAGTCGATCCATCCAAGATTGAATCTATTAAACAATGGTCCATTCCAAAGACAGTTTCAGAGGTACGAAGTTTTCTTGGTTTGGCAGGGTATTACAGACGATTCAGAGCGGATTTTTTGAAACTAGCATTGCCATTGATGAGCTTGACATGAAAGGCTATCAAATTTGAATGGACCATAGAACGCCAACAAGCATTTCAAATATTGAAAGATAAGTTAACTTCTGCCCCTATATTAGTACTTCCTTGTGGTACTGAGGATTTTGTTGTGCATATAGATGCTTCAAAGCAGGGGTTAGGTGCTGTGTTGATGCAATGTGGCAAAGTGATCACTTATGATTCTAGGCAGATAAAAGAATACGAGAAGAATTATCCCACGCATGATTTGGAGTTGGCGGCTGTGGTATTCACCTTAAAGATTTGGCTGCACTATTTATACAGTGAAAAATGTGAAATTTTTACATATCATAAAAGCTTGAGTTATCTATTTTCGCAGAAAGAATTGAATATGAGGCAGCGGAGGTGGTTGGAACTAGTTAAAGACTATGATTGCACCATTAGCTATCATCCCAGGAAAAGATAATGTGGTTGCGGATGCTTTAAGTCGTAAATCCAGTTATTTATTGGGTTCCATGATTCAGAAATCGTTGTTACTTGATTTGCAAAGGAATGAAATAACTCTGGTATCTCCAGGTACAGTAAGTCAATTATCTGCATTAATTCTTCTCTCTACTTTGATCGATCGAATTTTAAGGGAACAACAATTGGATATTCAATTATTAGAGTTGAAGAATAAGAGTGATTTGACAGGAGTTTCTGAGTTTAGTTTGAACAGTGATGGGTTGTTGACCTTTCGAGGTAGGATATGTGTTCCTATAGGTGATGATATTCGAAAGGATGTTCTTATTGAAGCTCATACAGCGCCATATTCAGTTCATCCTGGCAGTACCAAAATGTGTCAAGATCTTCGACGCCTTTATTGGTGGCCAGGTATGAAGAAAGATATCATGTTATTTATTTATGAATGTCTAACCTGTCAGCATGTTAATATTGAGCATCAAAGACCTGCTGGAACTTTGTTATCTCTCCCAATACCTCAATGGAAGTGGGAACACGTCACCATGGACTTCGTAACGGGACTTCCAAGAACATCAAAAGGTTACAACTCTATCTGGGTAATTGTTGACAGGTTAACCAAGTCGACTCATTTTCTTCCGGTCAAGACAACATTTACAATGAGCCAGTATGCTGAAGTCTATGTGGATGAGATTGTAAGACTTCATGGAATCCCTGTGTCAATTGTATCTGATCGTGACCCGAGGTTTACTTCTGAATTCTGTAAGAGTTTGCACAGGGCCTTGGGCACCAAGTTGGCCTTTATCACATCATATCATCCTCAAAGCGACGGGCAGTCCGAAAGGGTAATTCAAATTCTTGAAGATATGTTATGAGCTTGCACAATTGATTTCCCGGGAAGTTGGGATTCTAAATTACCTTTAGTGGAATTTACGTATAACAATAGCTACCAGACTTCAATTGGCATGGCACCTTATGAAGCTCTTTACGGAAGGAACAAAGTGCCGATCTCCTTTATATTGGGAAGAAGTAGGTGAAATGAAGATATTGGGCCCAGAATTGGTTCAACAAACAGCAGATGTGGTGGAATTAATCCAAGAACGAATGAAGACCGCTCAGTCTCGACAAAAGAGTTATGCCGATGTTCGTCGACGGCCTTTGACTATTCAAGGTAGATGATCATGTTTTTATTAAAATAGCCTCTTTTAAGGGAGTAGTTCGGTTTGGCAATAAAGGTAAGTTAAGTCCTCGATACATTGGGCCGTTTGAAATTCTCGACAAGATTGGAGACCGAGCCCATTTCCACCAGACTTGGATTGAATGCACAATGTCTTTAATGTGTCTATGCTACGCAAATATCTTCCCAATCCATCTCATGTTCTTCGACATGAATCATTAGATCTTTTACCTAACCTAAGCTACGAAGAAGTACCGGTTCAAATTCTTGATCGCAAGGTAAAAGTATTAAGAAACAAAGAGATTGGTATTGTAAAAATTCTATGGAGGAATCATATGATTGAAGAGGCGACTTGGGAATCGGAGGAAGAAATGAAACATCTTTATCCCAATTTATTCAACGGTAAGCAAATTTCAGGGACGAAATTTTTATAAGGAGGGGAGATTGTAATAGCCCAACCTTTTATCATGTTAATCCTTATGGTTTATTATTGTTATGATCATGTTTTATGCTTTACTGGTTGAGATTTTGTTGAATGGTTACTGGTTATGGATATGTTTATTGGAATGGTTATTATATGGTCATTGTTTATGGTTATTGTTTTGGTATTATGTTCATAGTTGGTGATAATTATGAAAATGAATGGGTAGAATAGAAAGTTGATCTTGAGCCAAATAGGAAATGAAAGTGCAGAAACGGTATGACAAATGTGGCAGCAGTTGTGGTTTTTAGTATAATGTTTTGTATATTGATCCAATTGATGTGAGGTTACTTTCATTAGAAAGATAGGATATAAGGCTATAACTTTCATGTTTTGAGTTTTGTTCAAATCATTAGGGAAGACAAGCCAAAATTGGCCCGAAGTGTGTCATGTGTATCGTTGTCCATGCACTGACACATGGTGGGAGAATGAGCATAACTATTTACTCAGACTTTCTAATGACATGAGGCCAATTGGAAATGCAAGACAAGACATAGGGCTACAACTTTTATGTTTACCACTTTTGCTAATTCAGAAGAAAAAGTACAATTTTGGCCCTTGGACAGTGGGTACATGGACCCCTACACGGGGTCCAGGTCTTGCCATGTAAAATGAGTGATTTCCAGTGTGTACACGGATCCATATATGGAGGGGGGCACGTGGTCTGTGTCTATGGCATAGAAAACACGTTTTTGGTGTATTGGAAAGCTTATTTATGGATGAGTATAGATGTTTCTACCCATTTCCTTCCATTCTTTTCCTTCTCCATCAGTTCTTGCTTTTCTTTCTCAAAGTTTCTCTCCAATATTCTTTACTTAAAATCAAGTATTTAGGTGAAGTTCTTAAGTCCCTGTACTAAGGTTTCAAGCTTCTCTAAGGAATTCAATCAAGGTTACATTAGCAACCATTGTGCTTGTGGTAGTAAGTAGAAGCTTCCTTTCAAGTGCTCACACTGATTTTATATGCTATCAAGCCATGTTATTGTTAATTAGCTCCTTCCATTGGCATATAATTGATATGTATATTGTTATATATTCATTGTTCAAGGCTATCATTGAATTCATTGACAAAGGAGCTATTAAGTCATTATTCCTACCAAGTGTTTGTTAAAATGCCCCAATGAAACTCCTTATTATAAAAGCTAATGAATGATAGTGATTCATGCATGTCATTGCCCAATCACATGATTATGAGTATCTCTCACAGTTTTGATATATTTATATATCAAAGAGGTACTATCCACAGGTCACAGGTCATAAACTATCATTTCCTTTCCTTTAGCTTATGCCATGAGATACTATCCATATTACCTTGATTATGTAATGTTCATTGAAGATAGTATCGTTCCACTTTCATTGCCATTGCTATAGCCACATTTGAAGCCAAAGATATATATATGTAATTGCTTTGTATGGCTTTCTATTTAGTGAGTTATTCTCATTCCAGTTATGTCATGTGATGCAGGTGATAAAAAGGATTGAAACAGATTGTTCGAGGCAGGAGAAGTCATATAGAACGCCATGGGGAAAGACTTTTTATCATGCTCTTTTCTTTGAGGTAGGATAAACATGTAAAATTTTAAAATATCATGTATTTTGTTGAATGTGTTAGCTTTTATCTATGCATTGAATGATATTTGTTAAGGGTCATGTACACAAGTGTTGAAACTGTTTATGATGTAAATGATATATTGTCCTTTCCCTTTTAAATGATAAGGCTTCCGCACATGTTCTTTATTTAATTTAAATGTCATGGGAGTGGGGTGTTTCAATTTATATGTATCACTTAGTTATCGAATTATTATGCAACCATCGATGAACCAATGGTTAGAGATTCGATCCGGATATATGAGATGAAAGGACCGTACTGTACGCTAATCATAATCGACTGGTTCTTGCAGACACTATCACTGATACCTAGGGAATCATGGGACGATGGTACTAGACGCTCTTATCATGATTCGATGGGTTTAATTAGAAATATGACATTCTGATGATCAATTGTTGATACATAGAATGGGGCAAGTAAGGGTAAGCCAGAATAAAGAATTATGTCATGAATCACAAGGAGTTGTGAACCCACAACTAGCTGTATCCCTGAACCATTGAGGGTTACACAAGCACTGGATCGTTTTTTCCCGTTGAGAGAATAAATTCAAGGAGTTGAATTTATATTATGATATAGTAAATTCAAGGAGTTCAATTTAAATTTAGGAAATTGATTATTCTAGTCTATTTCAAAGTCATAATTTAAAAAATGGTCTTCTTTATTATATATTTTGCATTATGTCTTATTTAATTAAAAAATCCTAAAATACCCTTTTTCTATGAACACACATGTTTCATTTTCTTGATTCATTTGTTTAATTATATATTATTTCTCTTTAAGAGTTGATTTAACATTTGTTCAGTTTTATTTAATTTATAACATATTAATTTTTTAATACTACTTATTATATCAATAAATATATTTTAATAAAATTATGAATTGTAGTTTGAATTAGTGGATACGAAACCACCAAGATTATAATATTTTAATTACGATTCTTGCTATCTAATATAATATAAACAAAATCACCAATCACCATGGTTATGAAACGTAATAATTACATCAATGTGAGTTTATACAAATATAAACAAAAAATGTGATGATCTCAATTAAGTCTCTATTTTACTTCATGCTAACAGTTTATGAGTATGCACAACAAACCTTCAAAAAATAAAATGCATAAAAATGATACTCGAGAAAAAAATTATCTCAAATTATCACCACTCTATGTCCAAATGCATGGAATTCATAAGATTATTCGAGAAATTGCGAAAATCAAATAAAGAGTTTGAGATAATGAAATTGATGGTGCATAGAGTTTAAATGATAGGGGATATCTATGTAATTTGATATGATAAAAAGACTATTTTGGTAAATTAATTTAACAGAAGACTAAAATTGATTATAGTAATTGTGTGAAGTCTATTTATTAAAATTTCCCTTGAATTTATGATAATTAAATTTTGAGAAAATAAATTCAATGAGTTGAATTTATAAGATAGTAAATTCAAGAAGTTGAATTTATGAATTTATAAAATTTGGGATAATAAATTTAAGGAGTTGAATTTATAAAATCTGAGAATTTAATTTATTAAACTCAAAAGTTGGGTTTATTAAATATTAAATTTTGGAGGTGATAAAATTCAAGGAGTTGAATTTGTAATTTAAATATTAAATTCAAATGTTAATTTATAATCGATTTAATTTATTAAGCTCAAAAGTTAAGCTTATTAAATATTAAATTAAAATTGGTGGAAGTATGTTTAATGGGCTTGTAGGAGTACAAGTCCAACATACTAAATAATTAAAGTTTTTAATGGACTTTGATTAATTAATTAAACTAGTTGGACTAGCCCAATTAATTAATCAAGCCCATTAATGTTAGGTCATTGCTTAATTATAAAAGATAATAATCAAACCATAACCCTAGCCTCCATTATAGTGATTTACGAAAAATCACTCTCCTCCTCCTCTCCAAATTTCGGCCACTTCTCTTTGGGAAAAGTTTGAGGCGTCTCTCAAATTTCGATCTCCAACGTCAAAACTTCTTCCAAATTTTCTAGTGCAATTTGGAAGAGGAACAAATCATCTAGTCGTGGACCTGATTAGAAGAAAGGAGTCCTTGAAGAAAGTTCGGAGGGATTCATCAAGAGCTATATCAGCCTATACCGGATTAGTTGGAGCCAAGTGATTTAATTCACCAAAGGTGTAAAAATCTAACGCCCTATGAATGTTTATGATAAAATCACAAGAGTGCCAAATCAAAAACATATTTTGATTGTCAAAATAAAATAAAAATTTTAAACTTACGCTGCGTTTTGGGCACGAGAAAACCGAGATCCAACACTGTGGTCAATAAAATGGAGGGAAAAAGGATTGCTGAACCCAATGACATAAAGGCAGCAATAAAGGAGCAAGTAGATGAGGTGGGAAGAGCTTTGTACTTTTGAAAGACGCTGGGAGGAGAGCCAAAAGATTTTGGTGAATTAAAATATCTTGCATCCAGATGCCAAAAAGAAGAGTTACCGAAGCTGCCACCAGTGAGACTAAAGTCAGAAGACAAGTTTTTCAATATTCAATGGGAGGAGAAGTATGAGCGTAATGAACTAGTCCTAAAGATTTTGAATGCCAATAATGCTCACCTCATAGGGTCATTTCTGGATGTACCTATTGGCCAAGAAATCAATCCTTCAGGTTTTCCTCTAACTTCAATGTATAGCTTATTTCATTGACACATCTTTACTACTCTTGGCCACAGTGTGCTAATCTTTTCAATCTACATTGGCACTTAATATTGACAGACAATAAAAGACAAACTTACATTCTTAATTGTGTAATTAATATCTGAAGAAAAAGTCTCGGCATTTGTTGTTAAATCGAAAAGAAAAATCACATCCAATGAATTATATGGGAGATGTGGGCAACTTTTTCATCGTGAAACAGAAAATGTGACTCCCAATAGACCAGTCCAAGACTCAAAAAACTTTCAAAAATATCAAATTGTTTTAGATGCTTTTCTTTTAACAATGTGCACCAAAAACCACCCGAGCACGCTACATTTGCAGCAGCTGTGTGCGTGATCTTTTATATTATTATTATTGTTATTAAAAAAACGTAATATCCATATATTTTTTGGTTATTGGCATGAAATACATCACGGATAGCATATGGACCCACTATGGTTTGTGTAGTGGAGTGATTAATTTTCTTTTCTCTTCACTTTTGATATGTACAAGTAGAAATAAGATTAGAGTAAATAATGTAATTTTCTCTTGGGCCTATCATTAATCTTGCTCAGTATCTGGTACATTCTTTCAATTTTTTTAAAATTTATTTGCCAAAATCAATTGATAGAAAATTGTAGCACTTCTGAAACTTCCTTCCATCTTTTTATCTGCTTTCGTTTATTTTGTTTTTTTCGTTAGTTAGTCCATTCATTTTCTTTTCGTTGGATTGTTACAAATTCAGTTACTGGATCCTATTTGAGTGAAAGTGAAGAAAGATTAGTTTTAATAAATTGATAGATTGTATCTCTATCTGAATCTTTATCCTGCATCTAAAAGGATGGGGCTTTATTCTCAAGTATATCTCTTTCTCAAAATTGATCACTCGGGTCATTTAAGGTCTTGTGTTCTTTTATTGATTTTTCTGTAATGACCTCTGAAGTTAATGATCTGTAGTTTTTCAATTGATTGTTATTTTTCATCACCCCCTCCGTGAATGTATTAAAAAATGGTCCACTCCCACTTTTACAGGATTGTATAATTATTGAAGAAAATGAAGGTATTTTTGAAATTATTTTTGAGGGGTTTTACATTTTTCTTCACCTCTGGCCATTTATTCACCATCTTGGATTATTTTGTTTTCCAAAATGAATACCATTTGGTGAAATTATGAGCTGCTGACCCATCATATGAACTAGTAGACCTTGATCTACAGGTTGTCTTCACGGTCATGATTTTATTGGGTATTCGAATGGTGTTTTGTTTTTGGGGCCACTGAGAAGGAAAATTACCAGAGAATCTAAATTGAGAAATATTTATATTTTAAATTTCCAAGGGTTCGAAATTGATTGTTCACTAGATGATTAAATGACATCAATCTGATCGGGCATAACGTGTAGAGGCCCATATTTCGTATTTGAAAATTTGCGAAATAATTTAAAATTTTTTTCTTTAAATAAATAACATGCCTCATCCATAAATAAACTAATAAAAGATTTAATGTTTAAAGTAGCAGCGGAAGTAAATAAAGTTTTCAAAACCACAACTTAAAATAATTCTTCAAAGTAAAAACTGAATTTGAACAAAAATAGTAAATGATAAACATGAGGTCCTCGGGTTCCTACTACTGTCGACCCAAGCTAGCTCGCTGGTCCCCGCCCTTGATCCCAACAACAATCAAGTCTAGTGAGTCTAAAGACTCAGCATGCATATATCGTGAATAACAAGTAAAATATATCATAATATTTCGTGCCATGTAAAGATATCATATCGTAAAGCGTGAGGTAAAAATCGTGTCATGGATAATTATAAATACATGCATAACTGATAATCGTACGTAAAATGTTTGCTCGATAGAGTCCTGTCATAAAATAGCATATCATAATTTTCTGTTGAGATAATGTTCTCGCAAGTGGCCCATAACATAACATGCACGTCTGATCAGACTAAACCATAGTATACTGAGCGGCAGAGATCATCACAGCCCTTGGACTGGATATTCGTACCCATACATGAACATGAACCGGTCGTAAGTCACCGGGTGAAGTAATAATCCCATAAGCGTGAGATGGCCACAAGACATATCGCATATATCTAAAAAATAAACATTTTCTATTTTTATGCACGTAATATAATTAAAATCACATTTTTTTATATCGAAGGAGTTGGATCGTTCCCAGGCTCGCTGCGACCTAATTCTAGCATGAAACACATGCAAATAATCTCAACTTGACCAACATATCATAGCCGAACAAAAAACGAGACAATTACGCCCAACAAACTTATTATCTAACCATGACTCCGTACCAACCCGAACCAACATCGAACCATCGTTTAGTCATGATTAAAATACACCTAAAATACTGGAAAATATATATCAAGGGCATTAATACACGAAAATTGTGCATGGAGGCCAAAATAATGAAACGCTCTTTCGAGAGTCACTTTGGCACATTGCACCGTAAATTCTCGTACGACCTCTAAACTTAACCAAATCACAAACGGCCAAAAACATGACCTTTCTAACTCAATAAGGTACTGTTCAGTCCAAGGCCATAGGCTAAAAGCCAACCAAGAACTCGTACGTGACCTCTGAACCGCAGCAAAGCTGCTTTAAAATTCCAGCTGCAGCAGCTGTGCTTGCTTCGCTTCGATTACAAGGCTAATGGTCATTGGGGCTTGAACCACCAACCAGAGCCTCTTCCCAACATCCTAAGGTATGGCTTGAACCATGGCTAAGGGACCTAGGCCAACACAATCCAAGCAAGCACCCAAGACAATCCAACGCTTCACCCGGGAACGCATACTGCACGCGTGGGGTGTTGCATTTTTTTTGCTGTCAAATAATGGATCCAATGGATATGAGGTTAACCATGGTCCATGATAGACATGCTAAGGTGTCGTATGAGTCATGGCTAAGGGCTAGAAGCCAACAATATCCACCCAACACCTATATTCGAAAACCAACTTACACAACAAAACCCAGAAAATTGAAACCGAAGGGGGCACTTGTCTTGTTTATTTTAAAAACCGATGGGACCATGAACCAAGTCATGAAAGGTCATCTTGTTCACGCCCTAGACATGCTAAGGAGGGATTCTAACCATGGCTACATCCCCTAGGGCAGCCACGATCTGAACCCTCACCTTAGGCAATAAACCATGCAAATCGAGACTCATAAATTGCAACATGGAGAGTTGCTGTCAAAAATGGTTTTGCTGGGGCGAGAGAGCTCAAAACAATGGACTAAAATTACCCTAACATGCCCTAGTACATGTCTAGATGCAGCCTTGAACGCGTGGAACCGAGCCAGACCCTGAAACCATCAAAACAATACCAAACGTGAAACATGAAGTGAAGCCGAAAAAAATCTGCATACAAATTTTCGAAGGTGCTGTGATGATTTCGGTTTTGCCAATAAAATCGTGTAAATGTGATGTTTAAAAATAATTATATGACTTGATTGAAGAGAAAAAAATAACATATACATGCCTTGAATTTGTTTTGAAGAAAACAAAAATGATACGACGATACGGCGCGGCGGAGACGGAGTTTTCTTTTCTAGCTTTCTCTCTTGTTTTCTCACGATTTTTCTCTAGTGTTTTACTCTGAATTTTGATAGAATGGGGCGAGGGAGAGTGGTTAGCAAATGAGGGGAAGTTGCAAGATAAAAGAGATAATTAAATGGCAAAATGAATCTTGCTTTCTTTGGGTTTGTGAGATAAGGAATGATAATGATATCAAGAGATTTGAGGGATAATTAATTGAATGGGATGACTGATTTTTTCTTGTCAAATAAGGTTAAGGATATTGCTTAATTATTAATTTTTAACTCTTTAAAATTTTAAACACTAATTATGTATTTTAGTGAAATAGTAAATTTAATTTAGGATGGTAATTTTTTTGCATGCATGGCTAATTCTTTAAAATAAATTACTAACATCTTAAGTTATAATTTCTTAAATAAAATAAGCTTAGATTAACTTATCTCAATTGGTCACACATTTTAATTTAGGCTTTTAATTAATTATTGGACATAAAAGAACTTATTTACTACTTAGCTCCAATTAATTAATTAAATCGCTAAACATTTTTTTCATTAAAATAAATTATTCTTTATCTTAAATAAATTTTAGGAATGTTTTCTTATCCTTACATTTTATCTCAATATTCCAACTCCGGTCCGACCTCGCTTATTTAACCGAAAAGATAATAACTAAACTAATGCGTAAAATAAATAATCATAACTTAACCAATTTTAAAAGAATGAATATAAATCCTCATGCATAAAAAGATCATTTTAATTTAAATAATAGTAATTATGCATGGCTTATACGTAGTCTGATTTAACGGATTCTACAACTCTCCCCCCTTAAAAGAAATTTCGTCCTCGAAATTATAACTCACCGAATAACTCGGGATAACGACTCCTCATCTCTGGCTCAGACTCCCACGTAGCTTACTCCTCTGAATGATTAAGCCATTTGACTTTCACTAGCTTCACCAGTTTGTTTCGAAGCTTCTTCTCCTGTCTTTCTTCATAAGACAGGTTCGGAGTGAGCTGCAAAGGTTCAAAATTCAGGACATGCGAAGGATTTGCCATATACTTCCTCAGCATAGAGACGTGGAACACATTGTGTACTCTGGCCAGATTTGGTGGAAGAGCAACACGATAAGCTAACATCCCAACCCTGTCGAGGATCACAAATGGTCCGATGAATCTCGGACTAAGCTTTCCTTTCTTCCCAAATCACATGACACCTTTCATAGGTGCTATCTTCACGAAAACATGGTCGCCAACGGCAAACTCTAGATCTCTCCTCCTCTGATCCGCATAATTCTTCTGTCGACTCTGAGCAGTCCTCATCCTATCACGGATCTTGACTACTATATCGGGAGTCTGCTGAACAATCTCTGGGCCCAATTCTGATCTCACCTACTTCATCCCAATGAATAGGCGATCTGCACTTACGACCGTACAATGCTTCATATGGAGCCATACCTATAGATGACTGGAAACTGTTGTTATAGGTGAACTCAACCAATGGCAGTTTCGACTCCCAACTCCCTGGGAAATCGAGGACACATGCACGGAGAAGATTCCTCTAAAATCTGGATAACTCTCTCTGACTGGCCATCTGTCTGAGGGTGGAAAGCTGTGCTAAACAACAACTTCGTACCCATAGCTGAATGCAGGCTCTTCCAAAATGAGAAAGTAAATCTAGGATCTCGGTCATACACTATAGAAACGAGAATACCATGAAGTCTGACTATCTCTCGGATATACAACTCTGCATACTGAATCATGGTGAAAGTCGTCTTAATGGGCAAGAAGTGCACTGATTTGGTAAGACGATCAACAATCACCCAGATAGCATTTGACCCTCTGGCTGACTTCGGAAAACCTACCACGAAGTCCATGGTAATATTCTCCCACTTCCACTCGGGAATAGGAAGAGGCTTGAGCAAGCCTGCTGGTCTCTGATGCTCCGCTTTCACTAGCTGGAACGTCAGACACTCGGATACAAAACGTCTGATATCCTTCTTCATTTTTGGCCACCAATACAACAACTGCAGATCTTTGTACATCTTCGTACTCCCGGGATGAATAGAGTACGGCGACATGTGGGCCTCGGATAAAATATATGCTCGAATAGAATCACTGCTAGGAACCCACATTCTGTCTCGGTATCTCACAATACCGTCGCTAACTGTATACAAGATACTGCCCTTGGCCTCATCTTTCTGCTTCCACTTTGCCAACTGCTCATCTGATGGCTGACCGCTGCGAATACGGTCTAGAAGGGAAGACTGAATCGTCAAAGTAGATAGACGGGGAACTCTACCTCGAGGATATATCTCTAGATCAAACCTCTGCATCTCAGACTGAAGAGGCCTCGAAATCGCTAGATGAGCCATCACTGCGACTTTCCTGCTCAATGCATCCGCAACTACATTAGCTTTGCCAGGGTGGTAGCTAATGTCAAAGTCATAGTCCTTCACTAGCTCCAACCAACGCCTCTGACGCATATTTAGCTCTTTCTGCGTAAAGAAGTACTTGAGGCTCTTAAGGTCGGTAAAGATCTGCCACTTCTCTCCGTACAAATAATGCCTCCAAAACTTCAAGGCAAAAAATACGGCTGCCAACTCTAGATCATGGGTATGGTAGTTCTTCTCATGGATTTTCAACTGACGAGAAGCATACGCTATCACCTTCCCCTGCTGCATCAACACTGCGCGTAAACCGAGCTTCGAAGCATCGGTATACAAAACAAACTCGCCAGGCCCTGACAGCATGGCCAAAACCGGCGCTGATATAAGAGCTTGCTTCAAAGTATCGAAGCTCTTCTGACACTCATCGCTTCCACACAAATTTAACATTCTTCTTGGTCAATGACGTGAGTGGAACTGCGATAGAGGATAATACCTGAATAAACTTCCGATAATATCCTGCTAGCCCAAGGAAACTACGGATCTCTGATGCATTCTGCGGTACAACCCAATCTCTGACTGCTGCAACTTTCACTGGGTCTACCTCGATACCGCTGCTAGAAACGATGTGACCTAAGAACGCCACCTTCTCTAACCTAGAACTCGCACTTACTTAACTTTGCGAATAGTTTATACTTCTGTCAGGTCTGCAAAACTGTGGTCAGATGTCTGCTGTGCTCCTCGTGATTCTTTGAGTAGACGAGAATGTCGTCTATGAATACTATCACGAACTGATCAAGATACGGCTGAAATATCGAAGTGGCCGTATCGAGTGTGGAAGGCAGTCTTGAGAACATTGGCGTCTTTCACCCTCAACTGGTGATAACCAGAACGCGATCTTAGAGAATACTGAAGCTCCTTGTAACTGATCAAATAGATCTTCAATCCGCGGAAGTGGGTATTTGTTCTTCACTGTAACCCTGTTCAATTCCCGGTAATCAATACAGAGCCTCATCGTACCATCCTTCATCTTCACAAAAAAGACTGGCGCGCCCCATGGTGAAAAACTCGGCCGAATGAACTCCTTGTCAAGAAGTTCCAGAATTTGCTTCTTAAGTTCTGCCATCTCTGTCGGTGCTAATCGGTATGGTGCTTTTGAGATCGGAGCCGTACCTGGCATAAGCTCAATAGAAAACTCCACCTCTCGCTCGGGAGGCATACCAGAGACGTCCTCAGGAAAAACGTCTAGAAAATCCCTAACAATTGGGACATCGGAGGCTGATTGACTGGGTGCCTCGGGAACGGATACAAAAGTTGCTAAAAACGCCCGACACCCTCTATGCATGAGCTTCCTAGCCTGGACACAAGGTATAATGCGCGATAAAGGAAAATACCTGTCTGGCTCGAATAAGAACTGCTCTCTCCCTGGGGGTCGGACTAGCGCAGATCTCTGCTGGAAGTCAATCAAAACTCTGTTCCGTAATAGCCAGTCCATCCCCAGAATGATGTCGAACTTTGGCATCGGCAGCACGATAAGATCCGCATAAACTAGATTGCCATGAAGCTCGAGGTCTATGTCTCGGATCACATTATTGGCTGTCAGCTCCTCTCCAGAAGGCAGTACTACTGAATACGCCACATCTAGCCCAATGGTTTTGACCTTGAGGAAATTAGCAAAGACCTCTGAAATGAACGAATGAGTAGCCCCTGAATCTATCAAGGCATTCGTAGTTGAACCAGCTATAAAAATTCTCCTTGAAAGGTTGTAACACCAAGCTGAACCCAATAATCACACGAACTAAACTTATATACATGCGGAGGTTAAGGTTCTTCTAACCTAATTCCCGAAAGTAACACTGATTAGAGCATGCAATCCTATCGCAATTCTAGGTTCAAAATCGTAACCCAGACTCCCAAAACATTGAATTTCAAATACAAACTTAAAGCTTTAAGATACCTGTCATGAGCATGGTCTCCGGGTTCGTCTCCGCTGCATGGAGAGCAAAAACTCTGCCTTGAGTAGGCAGACTCCCCTGAGGGCAATTCTTCAGCAAGTGGTCAGGACTCCCACACTTGTAGAACTTCCCTGAGCCATACATACAAGCTCCAGCATGACGACGCGCGCACTTAGCGCAGACTGGGTACGCAACGGCTCTCGGGACTACCCATCCCTGCTGCTGCTGCTGCCCTCTGTTCCTGGGTGGGCCGTGGAAAGGCCTCTTATTCTGATGCTGCTGCTGAGGAGGGCGGTGCGGCACTTGGACTGGTCGCTTGCCCTGGCGGTCTCTCTCTATATCATTCTGGTCCTGCTCTGCAGCTAGAGCTCTGGAGACAGCGACGTCATAAGTAGTAGGGCCAGCCACCCTAACATCACGGCGCAAGATCAGCCGCAAACCATCCATAAACTGCCTCAACTTGGCTCCAGCATCATTTGCAATCAGGGGTACAAAATGGCAACCCCTCTCAAACTTACGGATAAACTCCGTAACAGTCATATCTCCCTGCCTCAGGGTCATGAACTCCCTGGTCAACCTGGAACGCACCTCGTCAGTAAAATATTTAGAGTAGAATACCTCTGTGAAGCGCGTTCAGCTCAGAGTAGCCAAATTCAAGGCTACGGATGCTCCTTCCCACCATAAGCGGGCGTCTCCTTTAAATAGATAGGTCGCACAACGGACCCTATCCTCGTCTCCAAGCCCCATGAACTCGAAGATAACCTCGAAGGACTTAATTCAGCCCTCGGCAATCATGGGATCTGTTGTCCCTGAGAACTCCTTCGGTCTCATCTTCATGAACTGCTCATAGATAGCCTCAGGCCCTGTCTGCCTAGCTACTCCAATATTGTTCCCCGCAAATTGTGCGAAGAACTGCGTCATGCCAGCTAGCATCTGGGAGTTCATGTCCTGGTGGAAGGGGTGGTGGTAAATCTCTCTCCTGCCTACGATCCTCACCGTCTTCATGACGATACTCATCATCTCTCATGCGCTCAGAATGCGTCTAGGAGGCATACTGTTCCATACATAATCCATACGTAAGCAACATGCATAATTCCTATTATTTCTTTAAATTTAAATAAATACTGCATAATCATAATCTTGACATAAATCATTTCATGAAAACATGCTGTTAAAATATTTCATGCTTTAAACGAAATGCGCAAACGTAAAACTTACAGACCGAAGAAGTGACTTTGTTAGCTTCTCGAGGTCGGTAGTAGTACAACCCTTTACAAGAACATAGGCTCTGATACCAACTGTAGAGGCCCGTATTTCGTATTTGAAAATTTGCGGAATAATTTAAAATTTTTCTCTTTAAAGAAATAACATGCCTCATCCATAAATAAACTGATAAAAGATTTCATGTTTAAAGTAGCAGCGGAAGTAAATAATGTTTTCAAAACCACAACTTAAAATAATTCTCCAAAGTAAAAACTGAGTTTGAACAAAAATAGTAAATGATAAACATGAGGTCCTCGGGTTCCTACTACTGCCGACCCAAGCTAGCTCGCTGGTCCCCGCCCTCGGTCCCGACCTCATCAGTACCTACAATAATCAATTCTAGTGAGTCTAAAGACTCAGCATGCATATATCGTGAATAACAAGTAAAATATATCATAAAATTTCGTGCCATGTAAAGATATCATATCGTAAAGCATGAGGTAAAAATCGTGTCATGGATAATTATAAATACGTGCATAACTGATATTCGTACGTAAAATGTTTGCTCGATAGAGCCCTGTCATAAAATAGCATATCATAATTTTCTGTTGAGATAATGTTCTACGCAAGTGGCCCATAACATAACATAACATAACATGCATGTCTAATCAGACTAAACCACAATATACTGGGCGGTAGAGATCATCACAGCCCTTGGACTGGATATCCGTACCCATACATGAACATGAACCGGTCGTAAGTCACCGGGTGAAGTAATAATCCCATAAGCGTGAGGTGGCCACAAGACATATCGCATATATCTCAAAAATAAACATTTTCTATTTTTATGCACATAATATAATTAAAATCACATTTTTTTATATCGAAGGACTTGGATCGTTCCCAGGCCCGCTGCGACCTAATTCTAGCATAAAACACGTGCAAATAATCTCAACTTGACCAACATATCATAGCCAAACCAAAAACGAGACAATTACGCCCAACAAACTTAGTATCTAACCATGACTCGTACCAACCCGAACCAACATCGAACCATCATTTAGTCATGATTAAAATACACCTAAAATACTGGAAAATATATATCAAGGGCTGTAATACACGAAAATTGTGCATGGAGGCCAAAATCATGAAACGCTCTTTCAAGAGTCACTTTGGCACATTGCACCGTAAATTCTCATACGACCTCTAAACTTAACCAAATCACAAACGGCCAAAAACATGACCTTCCTAACTCAATAAGGTACTGTCCAATCCAAGGCCATAGGCTAAAAGCCAACCAAAAACTCGTACGTGACCTCTGAACCGCAGCAAAGCTGCTGTAAAATTTCAGCGGCAGCAGCTGTGCTTGCATCGCTTCGATTACAAGGCTAATGGTCACTGGGGCTTGAACCACCGACCAGAGCCTCTTCCCAACATCCTAAGGTATAGCTTGAACCATGGCTAAGGGCCCTAGGCCAACCACAATCCAAGCAAGCAGCCAAGACAATCCAACGCTTCACCCGGGAACGCATACTGCACGCGTGGGGTATTGCGTTTGTTTTGCTGTCAAATAATGGATCCAATGGATAAGAGGTTAACCATGGTCCATGCTAGACATGCTAAGGTGGTGTATGAGTCATGGCTAATGGCTAGAAGCCAACCAAGATCCACCCAACACCTATATTCGAAAACCAACTCACACAACAAAAACCAGAAAATTGAAACCGAAGGGGGCACTTGTCTTGTTTATTTTAAGAACCGATGAGACCATGAACCAAGTCATGAAGGGTCATCTTGTTCACGTCCTAGACATGCTAAGGAGGGGTTCTAACCATGGCTACAGCTCCTAGGGCAGCCAAGATCCAAACCCTCACCTTAGGCAATAAACCATGCAAATAGTTGCTGTCAAAAATGGTTTTGCTGGGGCGAGAGAGCTCAAACCAATGGACTAAAATTACCCTAACATGCCCTAGTACATGTCTAGATGCAGCCTTGAATGCCTGGAACCGAGCCAAACCCTGAAACCATCAAAACAATACCGAACGTGAAGCATGAAGTGAAGCCGAAAAAAATCTGCATACAAATTTTTGAAGGTGCTGTGATGATTTCGGTTTTGCCAATAAAATCGTGTACATGTGATGTTTAAAAATAATTATATGACTTGAATGAAGGGAAAAAATAACATATACATGCCTTGAATTTGTTTTGAAGAAAACAAAAATGATACGACGACACGGCGCGGCGGAGACGGAGTTTTCTTTTCTAGCTTTCTCTCTTGTTTTCTCCCTTGTTTTCTCACGATTTTTCTCTAGTGTTTTACTCTGAATTTCGAGAGAATGGGGTGAGGGAGAGTGGTTAGCAAATGAAAGGAAGTTGCAAGATAAAAGGGATATTAAATGGCAAAATGAATCTTGCTTTCTTTGGATTTGTCAGATAAGGAATGATAATGATATCAAGGGATTTGAGGGATAATTAATTGAATGTGATGACCGATTTTTTCTTGTCAAATAAGGGTAAGGATATTGCTTAATTATTAATTTTTAACTCTTTAAAGTTTTAAACACTAATTATGTATTTTAGTGAAATAGTAAATTTAATTTAGGATGATAATTTTCTTGCATGCATGGCTAATTCTTTAAAATAAATTACTAACATATTAAGTTACAATTTCTTAAATAAAATAAGCCTAGATTAACTAATCTCAATTGATCACACATTTTAATTTAGGCATTTAATTAATTATTGGACATAAAAGAACTTATTTACTACTTAACTCCAATTAATTAATTAAATCCCTAAACATTCTTTTTCATTAAAATAAATTATTCTTTATCTTAAATAAATTCTAGGAATGTTTTCTTATCTTTACATTTTATCTCAATACTCCAACTCCGGTCCGGCCTCGCTTATTTAACCGAAAAGATAAAAACTAAACTACTGCGTAAAATAAATAATCATAACTCAACCAATTTTAAAAGAATGAATATAAATCCTCATGCATAAAAAGATCATTTTAATTTAAATAATAGTAATTATGCATGGCTTATACGTAGTCTGATTTAACGGGTTCTACATAACGTGAGTTCCGAAGGGTTCGTGATGAATGGGAGTACGTTTGGAGATCGAAAGTAACATTATTCAAGCATCTTTTCGAACGACCGAGGCTACACAGACCTGTACACGGGGTCCGTGCCCATTACAATCGAGAAGGAGAATTCCCGAGCCTACACAGACCTTGCTCCGGACCCCTACATGGGGTCCGTGTCCATTGTTTTCCATAGAATATTTTTCCCGAGTATACACGGACCCTTACCCGGAGGCCTACACGGGGTCCGTGTCCTACGATATTTGCGAAGATTTGGTGCAGATTTTTTTACCTAGTTATCTTTTTGTTATCTTTTGATTTTGGGATGCATATTTGGACGAATTTTGAACAAGTTAGACACAATATACATTATTCATTATTGAGTTTAATCATATCGGTGAGTTTTTCTCTCAATTTCAAAGCTTGTCTTTGTATACACCTTTGTGTGTTTCTCAAATCAAACTTATCAAAATTTAATACTTTGTAGTGTTTGTCGATTGTTCTTCACTCGGATTGTCAAAGAAGAGTTCTTTGAAGGTTCGCTTGAATTTCGATTGTTATCTTTGTTAATATTTGTTGCTAAATTCTTCGTAATTTAGAGGTGAATATTACAACCTTACTTGTTCAAAAAGATCGGGACAACACAACAGTTTCTTTGTTTCACCGAATAGAGGGCGTGGCTCCGTTTTTGAGCGTGTTTGCTTTTCGTGGTTTGAAGAATCACATCATTTGGTATCAGAGCTTAGGTTCATTGAATTCAAGTAAGTTATCTTGTTCGTAAATCTTCAGATCTGTGTTATCTCTTTGTTCGTCTCCAGATCTGTTTTTGTTTTATCGTTCTTCATATTTTTTTCGTAAATCTGTGATTCTCGAAAAATTTGTGATTATATTTTCTTTGTGATTTTCGAGATATAATCAGCCAAAAAAAAGTACAAAAATTTCTAAATCTTGCCATAGATTGGTTTTGCTATTTTGTTCTATTCTCTTGTGGGAGCCATATTCAAGTGCCTCTCACAATCTAAAAAAAAAATATTATTGTGCTATTACTTAGCATTGTATCTTGTTCCTTTTTGTGAGTCAACTTCAAGTGACTCTCACAGTAAAAAAAAAAAATTTAAATTTCTCGTTTTACGCAGTCCGTGTAAGTCAGTTTGCAAGTGTCGTGAAGTTTGAACTTGTGAGTTTAATGCACACAAGCTACAAAGCCTGAAAAACATACCCTACGAGAGAATTCTCAAAATCGAGTGAAATACTTGAGGGCGAGTGTTTATTTCTTGGAGTGACGTGCGAGATTTTGTACTGAGGACAAAAAAAAAAGAGAGGAAAACAAAAGAGTGTCGAGTGAATTTTTCATTGGAGTGACCAGTGAGGATTCGTGGTGAGGAAACTTATCTTTTATTGTTTTATACTAATCTTTTCTTGCATGTATAATGATTGACGATTGTCAATTTCAATTAATGTTAGGAGGGTTGGATAGAATGTGGGAGAAGGAGTTTAAGCCTCTACGAAAAAAATATAGGAGGTGTGAAGAGGAGACATGTAATGAGCATGTTGATGGGAAAAGACGAGGTAGTAGATTTGTTTTCCATAGAATATTTTTCCCGAGTATACACGGACCCTTACCCGGAGGCCTACACGGGGTCCGTGTCCTACGATATTTGCGAAGATTTGGTGCAGATTTTTTTACCTAGTTATCTTTTTGTTATCTTTTGATTTTGGGATGCATATTTGGACGAATTTTGAACAAGTTAGACACAATATACATTATTCATTATTGAGTTTAATCATATCGGTGAGTTTTTCTCTCAATTTCAAAGCTTGTCTTTGTATACACCTTTGTGTGTTTCTCAAATCAAACTTATCAAAATTTAATACTTTGTAGTGTTTGTCGATTGTTCTTCACTCGGATTGTCAAAGAAGAGTTCTTTGAAGGTTCGCTTGAATTTCGATTGTTATCTTTGTTAATATTTGTTGCTAAATTCTTCGTAATTTAGAGGTGAATATTACAACCTTACTTGTTCAAAAAGATCGGGACAACACAACAGTTTCTTTGTTTCACCGAATAGAGGGCGTGGCTCCGTTTTTGAGCGTGTTTGCTTTTCGTGGTTTGAAGAATCACATCATTTGGTATCAGAGCTTAGGTTCATTGAATTCAAGTAAGTTATCTTGTTCGTAAATCTTCAGATCTGTGTTATCTCTTTGTTCGTCTCCAGATCTGTTTTTGTTTTATCGTTCTTCATATTTTTTTCGTAAATCTGTGATTCTCGAAAAATTTGTGATTATATTTTCTTTGTGATTTTCGAGATATAATCAGCCAAAAAAAAGTACAAAAATTTCTAAATCTTGCCATAGATTGGTTTTGCTATTTTGTTCTATTCTCTTGTGGGAGCCATATTCAAGTGCCTCTCACAATCTAAAAAAAAAATATTATTGTGCTATTACTTAGCATTGTATCTTGTTCCTTTTTGTGAGTCAACTTCAAGTGACTCTCACAGTAAAAAAAAAATTCAAATTTCTCGTTTTACGCAGTCCGTGTAAGTCAGTTTGCAAGTGTCGTGAAGTTTGAACTTGTGAGTTTAATGCACACAAGCTACAAAGCCTGAAAAACATACCCTACAAGAGAATTCTCAAAATCGAGTGAAATACTTGAGGGCGAGTGTTTATTTCTTGGAGTGACGTGCGAGATTTTGTACTGAGGACAAAAAAAAAAGAGAGGAAAAAAAAAGAGTGTCGAGTGAATTTTTCATTGGAGTGACCAGTGAGGATTCGTGGTGAGGAAACTTATCTTTTATTGTTTTATACTAATCTTTTCTTGCATGTATAATGATTGACGATTGTCAATTTCAATTAATGTTAGGAGGGTTGGATAGAATGTGGGAGAAGGAGTTTAAGCCTCTACGAAAAAAATATAGGAGGTGTGAAGAGGAGACATGTAATGAGCATGTTGATGGGAAAAGACGAGGTAGTAGATTTGGATGGAATAAAGGGTCGCATTTGGATCGAGATGATGATAGGCGATGTGAGGATAATAGAAGAGTAGGCAGATGAGGTGAACGTGGTGTGCATGGGGAGTCGTTGGCACCCACGTGGAGGACGAGCTTGGAAGAGAAAATCATTGCTAGGCCAAAGAAGGAGTCGAGACGTGAAGCTAGCAAATATGAATATCAAGGTACATTTAAAAACTCAATTTCATGTACTTGTGATATTATATGTTGGTGTTTAGAAGCCGGGCATGATATCAGTCAATGTCCACGTGATGAGGTGATCATAATAAAATCGCCAATTGGTCGTAAACCTCAAATAGAGGTTGAAGTTGTGGTTGAGCTTAAATCTCAAGTGGAGGTTGAGAGTGTGGGTGAACTGGAATATGAAGTTGAGGTTGTAGAAGGACCTGAATTTGAGATTGTGGTTGAGAAAGTTGTTGATGATACTATTCCACTAGTAGGTGAGTCGAATGATGTTAAACAATGTATAGTGGAAGCTGAATCATTAGGTGGGGGAGCAATTATTGTACATCCATTTCTTGAGATACAAAATGTTTCATTGGTTCAATTGAATCCAAATGTTCTTGAGGATCAATTGAAATTTATGCATAAATTGAGTGAAAAGAAATATGAAATGGCCGAAAGAAAGAGAGAACTAAAGAGTGAGATGGCCATGAAAAGAAAAAAAGATGAAAAAAGTGAGATGAAAGAAAAAGAGAGAGAAAAAGAGGCCAAAGAAAAGAAAAATAAATTAAAGGCCCAAAATAGTGAAAAGAGTGAGGTGGAGAGTTGCTTATTCTTGCATAAACCATATCAAGTACCTATGTACAAAGTGGTATATCTATATTGTGATGATATAGCCGGTTCAATTCCGAGCGTTGTTATTTCTCCTTTGCAGGATTCTAGTGGTGTCATGATGAGGAGGCAAGCAAGAATTGATGGTGTGGGAAAGAAATGGGATGACCCATATGGCTTCAAGAATAATCAAGATGAGTTAAGGTTAGTTGGCAACGAAACAACTACAAGGTATGATTTGCTTCCTTACCCTAATCCATTGTTGTGTTGTTTTCAAGATTTTAGAGGAGATGTTGAAAATGATGATTTTAAGAGAGGTGATCGTATCTTCACTTTTTTCTCTTAAGTTTTATGGGTGTGAGAATTATGAGAAGTTTCATGCGTTAAGTTCGGACATTGTTGATTTTGATATCTCACGACTTGCTAGATTGGTGGAAATTGGTGGCTACAAAAATTTTTATGCATTAAACTTAAATTCTTGTGTTGTGTTAAATGTTTATCTGGATAGTACATCTAGTATGTTCTATTTGCATGATTTATATTTGGTTGGTGATGACTTTGAGAGGTTGATGGTTGGACATGATAATTACTTCATTCATGATGAATTTATGTTTAGAGAGACTAAATTATTTGGTCTATATTCATCTCATGATCGACTTGTTCTTGAAACGCATAACTGCGGTTTGATCGTTGATATAATTCATGATTATATGTGTTGGTTGCATATAAAGAGGTATGTTAAGTTGTGTAGTGAAAGGTGCATTGCATATAGGGAAAAGGCACTTAAGTTTAATTCTTATGTGTGGCATGAAGTAATTTTTATTCCTAGTGAACTATGGTTGTGCGCTTGTGTAGAAATTTTTGTGTTGTTAACTAGGTCTAAGAAGGGGAGGAATTTAATTTTCGTGATGCTTAATCAGATTTTGTTATTGTCATTTTATGTCATATATTCTTTATCGTATGGAGCAATGTATAAATACATAGGGAAGGCGACCATGAAGTTGAGAATTACAGTAATGATGAAGCGAGCACCTGATAACGTCTACAAACTTGAGTTTAAAGGTAAGCATGTTGATGATTTAATTCTTTTTATTACTAACGTGCTTCGTTTTTGCGTAGGTAGCCAAGATTTGAGGACAAATCTTCTTGAAGAAGGGGACTATGATATGAATCTGACCGGGGATAATGTGAGTTCCGAAGGGTTCGTGATGCATGGGAGTACATTTGGAGACCAAAAAAAACATTATTCAAGCATCTTTTCGAACGATCGAGGCTACACGGACCTGTACACGGACCTGTACACGGGGTCCGTGCCCATTACAGTCGAGAAGGAGAATTCCCAAGCCCTACACGGGGTCCGTGTCCATTGTTTTCCGGAGATTATTTTTCCCGAGTATACACGGACCCTTACCCGGAGGCCTACACGGGGTCCGTGTCCTACGATATTTGCGAAGATTTGGTGCAGATTTTGTTATCTAGTTATCTTTTTGTTATCTTTTGATTTTGGGATGTATATTTGGACGAATTTTGAACAAGTTAGACACAATATACATTATTCATTATTGAGTTTAATCATATTGGTGAGTTTTTCTCTCAATTTCAAAGCTTGGCTTTGTATACACCTTTGGGTGTTTCTCAAATCAAACTTATCAAAGTTTAATACTTTGTGGCATTTGTCGATTGTTCTTTACTCGGATTGTCAAAGACGAGTTCTTTGAAGGTTCGCTTGAATTTCGATTGTTATCTTCGTTAATATTTGTTGCTAAATTCTTCGTAATTTAGAGGTGAATATTACAACTTTACTTGTTCAAAAAGATCGGGACAACACAACCGTTTCTTTGCTTCATCGAATCGAGGGCGTGACTCCGTTTTTGAGTGCGTTTGCTTTTCGTGGTTCGAAGAATCGCATCATTAAATGCATGAACTATCTTTATGCTGCTGTTCTATTTTCATAACCGCAACTCTTCTATCTTCCTCAGGGCACCGACAGACTGGAATGTCTGATATTATTAAAGTGGACCTGATTTATGGCCCGTTCCCACCCCATGAGATGTATCCCTTATGTGCTATGGCTATTTAAATGTAATTATTAGAAATAGTGGGAGATCAAGACTGGAAGATGGTGGGCCCGATGAAAGAGATGGAGACATGTAAAATATTTGAAACTCTTGTAATAGTTGCATTTGCATCCCTGCATTCACCTAAGTTTTGGACCTGGATCCATGTATGACTCACGTGGATCTAATAGTGTTGGCGATCGATCATCCTTATTTATTGTTGAATATCATATTATGATAGATGCGATATATAGTAATATGTATGTATGTATATTATTAAATAATATAGTCGCATGAATCCGGCAAACATACAAACATGGCACGTAATTTTTAAATTAAAATGATAAGACAACTTTAAAATTAAAATCCCTCATTTTGAAAATGATTCGAATTTTATATCAAACCGAAAAAGTAAAAATTAAAAGAGTTTAATTTTTCCTTGCCTTCCATCAACCGTGGTTGCATGTTGATCGCTACTCGCGGACAGTGTCTGGCTCATATTATTGGGGACGCCTGGACACCGGAAAGCTGTGACTTCCACCGGACATATGATGTGAATTGAGTGGAACTCTCATGACTTCGGCTCATATTATTGGGGGAACTCATGGCGACCGTCTACTACAATTCAACATTGATGGGTCGGTTTGACACGCGAAAATAAAAGGCATCATATTATTGGGTCCTTATTAAACGTGAGGCAAAACACACGGAGGTTGCATAGGGATGCAATTGGATTCTACATTTTAGAAATTATAATTGGCTGATATTAGTCGGGATTATAATTGGCTAATTGGGCTCTACGTGCCCACTAAGGAAATATGATTTCTCTTTTTCATCAGAGGATGGTGGAAATGTCAAAATAGTGGGAGGGAGATTTATAAAATGAAATCCATATTTTATATCTTAGAATTATTTTAAAATAATCAGCAACCATTATTCTGTTTTCATATCAGTATATTTTCGATTTCGTCACGTAACACATTTTTGTTATTAACAAGCTAACGGAATCTAATTTTCAAGACTGGTTGAAAAATTGTTCTGAATTCGGAGAAAATGACATACACACTATTGTCAATCCTGCTGAACTGACAAAGCGTGCAAGATGGTAGGACCATAGTATGCAAGCTAAAGTGTAACATGCTCGCTTCTATGTCAAATGAACTTTAGGGACAGTTTGAGGAAATGTTGAATGCTGCTGACATTCGAATACACATGCAAGAGTTGCATGGTACATGAAACTCGTACAGTGATGCACATCATTTTTAAAAGCTCATGACTACACGCATACAAGATGGGACTCTGGCCCATGAGCGTGGTGTACATATGATTGGGCTTATTGAGAATGTGGTGGACCTGAAATATGTGATTCCTAACGAGTTAATTGATGATAACAATTTGTTGTCTTTTCATTCCTCATTTGACGGGGTTATGGTGAATTGAATAAGATAGTTGATAGGTTTGAAGAGCTATTCAATACGCTTATGACTTATGAGATAACCATAAAAGAGAAAATTGTTCTTTTTCTTATGGGCCTCTCGTCAGACGAAAATGGCCCACAAAGTAAGGGAAAGAAATGTTCTGCCCCTCACAAGAAAAACTGTAACGTCCCGAAAATTTAAAGGTCCACGCAAACCACATGCATGCAAATTATTAAATTCCTTTGTATTTTAATTATATGTTTTAATTGTATAAATTAATTATGTGGTGCATATTTACATGTTTAAAATATATTTTTCTACATGGTTGCATTAAAATGTATTTTTAAAGGTTATTCGAGTTACGATTGAGGAACGGAGACCGAGGGCTGAAAAAATAAAAAATGTTTTTTATTAAATAATTGTTTTTAATTATTTAAAATATGATTGTGGGTTTTTCTTATTTTTGAAAATAAGGGGTTTTTAGGTGATTTTATACGCCGGGACGTAAATTTTATCGGTGTTGGTTTTTCAACAAAAATACTTACTTTTTGGCAACCCGGCTATTTAATTTACAAACTATTTTTACCAAAACCATTTTATTATTCTAATTAAATCCTAACTAAGACTAATGGGCCTAAATTGTTTTAATAGGCTTAAAGCCTTGTTAGTGATTAATTATTATATATTATATGTTAAACCTCATATTACCCACAAAACTACACGCCACTTTCTGAATTTTGTGCACCGAAAACACTCCTCATAGTACACGGCACACACACAAAATTTTGAGGCAAAATTTTGGTGGAAGCTTCAAGGAGATTTCAAGCCACGGTTCTTGCTCCGTTCTTCGCAAATCGTCAACAGTTTTTCGTAAGTTAAATACGCAAAGGCACGTCATATTCTCCTTTTACTCATCATCAACCCATATTATGATTTATTGCATATTTTGAATGAAAAATTAAGAACCTTGATGATTATTTTCGAAGTTGCATGCACATGGGTTTTAAAACTTGGGTTTTGTTTACCAAAAACATGTATTTGTATTGATTAAGGGGCTGCCATGATCAGAACATAATTAGACATTGTTTTACATGAATATAAAGTCCTAGAAACACACAAAAACGTGGGAAATCATGAAACACGAAAGCTGGAACCATACTTGGCCTGTTGGGTCTTGTTGGTTAACGGTTTTAGGAGTACAAGGCCTGGGATTGGTTCGGTTGGTTCCAGGGGTTAGCCAAGGTCATGAGGGAGTCAAGGGAAGAGTCCTAGACATGCTAGGACTCGAGCTAAGGGGCTGGGATGAGTCCTTGACAGCAAGGACTCCTACCCGAGAGAAGCTAAGGAGGGGCACGCAAGTTCTGTGTTTTGTGCAGACTTGTGGGATTGGTCCATGGGACCTAGGCTGGGTCAAGTCGAGTCCCTAGGGTCTTAAGTCAGGGCACAACGGGTTGGCTCAGTGGTTGGGTTCGTTGGTAGGGTCCTGGAAGCTAGAACAAGAGTCCTTGTGCTTATGCAATTCTCGGCCAGTGCAGGTACAAGAAATATGGTTCGGTTTAGGGGGCTAGGGGTGGTTTCCGTGAGTCCTAAGTTCCAATAGGGTACCTAAGGGTCTTGGTCAGGGTCTGGTTCATTATGGTTCGGGGGTGACTCGATAAAATCAAGAGATGGCTCGGGGTCGAAGTTTATGTGTCATATTAGGGTTTCCTAAACTTAAATAATTGAAAAACGGCTCATGGGGGTCGAGTCGTGGTTCATGGGGACTAAAAAAATATAAAAATACTAAATTTAAAATTTAGGAATTTTATATTAAAATTTGAGATTTTTCGGAATAAAAACGCTTTCAAAAACGTCTAATTACGAATTAATTAAAAAGGCTAGTTTGTAAGCTAAATAAAATTATGAGAATTTTAATTTAAGCTTAAATAATTATTTGGGATATGTTAGAGTCAAAGAAATCAAGAAAAAGTCAAAAATGTAAAATGTCACGTCCAGGGGTAAAACGGTTTTTTTACATCGAAAAATTAGTAAACTTCATGGCAGTGCCCTATTTGCTGTTTTATATGCTAATATGATTATATAACATGTTTATGAATTTTACATATGGAAATATGATTTTTAAATGTTCATTAATTATTAAGTTTTAAATTAGACATTTAAAAGATATGTTGCATGCTTGGTTTCAAAATAAAATGATATTATATGCATGTTTTTATTAAGTGAAGGAAATACGACATGTTGAAGGATGTGAAGGATTGTGACTACTACATGTTGGAGATATCGTGAGGTTTATGGTCCCAGTGGGAGCCCGACGATCGTGTTTCCTTGGATACGGATACGAATACGAATACGAGTATGTTAATACGTTGGCCAAGTCCCAGTTGACCGGTGAGAGTGTCGTTGGTGTCCCCATCGCCCAGTACTGTGGTTTCTTTAGATGGATCCATCGCCCAATATGATCAAGAATACGAGTCACAATCACGATCTGAATTCAACAAACATGAACATGAATATGAATATGAATATGAATATGAATACGAATATGGATATGGATATAAATATGAATATGTTTATATGAAAATGTGTATGAAATGTTTATGTATGCATAAGATTATGAAAACGTTTTAAGAAAATTTTTTTATGCATCATGAAAATGATTACGAAAATGTTATGTTTTAAGTTTATGCATCTTCATGAAAATGATATTTTAAGTACAAGTATTTTTCATATTTATATGTTAACAGTATTACGTATTACTTGATATCAATGATATGATTTGTTGAGTCTTTAGACTCACTAGGTGTATATGATGCAGATGATTACGATAATAAGGTTTTGGGAGGTCTTGATGGTTGACTTTGCTAGACTGAAGGTGAAAATAACCCGAAGGACCGAAGCTAATTTTTCGCACTAGTTATGATTTATGATTTTAAGTGATGTTAAAGATATATTTTAACAACGATTTATTTATGAGTGGTTTTTGAGAGGTTATAGTATGGGCTATACTTTTCAAATAATATTTTAGGTTTGGTAAATTAGTTGGTTGTTTTACTTTTAAAATGGTTCCAAAATATTTTATGGGTCGGCCGATGCTAAGTAAGATTTAAAAAAAAACTCTAGTACTTTTTAAAGAAAACGATTAAGCAGACGTTTCAAAAACAATCCCACTAAGAGGCAAAACTCTGAAGGACACTTAAAAGGCCTACAAAGCCCGATAAGTTAGAACATATTTATTTCACTGTAAGAAGTCTGGACATAAGAAATTATATGTGCCAGAAATGTTCTGGAAATGATAAGTGAATGTCCAAGTAAACATGATTTCAATAACTAACAAAAGAAAGTTCGATGATCCAAATCCCCACACAAATATGGCACGCTTGACTATATCACATTTCCCAAAGAAGGATGCACAAGCTAGTGGGAGAAGGCATGTTTGACTTGTCAGACATAAATTCTCTACCTACTTGTGAGTCCTGTCTAAAAAGAAAAATGACCAAGTCTCCATTCAATGGAAACGTGGAACGTGCACGTGGTCTATTGGATTTGATCCACACAGACATTTGTGGCCCGCTAAGTGTTAGCACAAAATATGAGCAATCCTACTTCATTACCTTTATTGATGATCATTCGAGGTATAGGTACGTTTATATGATGAAACAAAAATCTGAAGCATTTGAAAGGTTCAAAGAATTCAGATCTGAAGTAGAAAACCAGCTAGAAAGAAGTATTAAGACACTTCGATCTGATCGATGTGGAGAATACTTAAGTGCTGAATTTTGGATTATCTAAAAGAAAATGAGATTATCTCACAGTGGAATCCACCAGCAACACCAAAATTGAATGGTGTTTCTGAACGTCGAAATCAAACCTTGATGGACATGGTTCGATCAATGATGTGATTCACTGAATTGCATATATCGTTTTGGGGCTTTGCAATTAAAATTGCGACAATGTAGTTGAATCATGTCCATACTAAAGCAGTGGATAAAACACCATATGAGATATGGATGGGAAAAACTCCCAAATATTCTTACGTGAGAATATGGGGATGTCTTGCTTACGTGAATCAGATAATGGGAGACAAATTGGATAGTAGATCTGTTAGAATAGGTGCCTGTCGAGCCAAGTGTTGGTCGAGTGTTCACAATGAAACTCTATGTATAAACAATCTTTATTTTAATAATATTTGAATTTATCATTTTGGCACTTTTTTATTCGTATACCCATGCTAGTTGCATAGATAAAGCCCTTGAATATACAAATAGTAGAAAGAATATGAGATGCTCATATGATGAGTATCATGAAACTCATATTTGTAATATTGTATATTCTAAACGGTTCCTAGTCGATTCAGCCGCCACTAAGAAGGATATAGGCCGCTCGAGTTCGAGACTAGTATCTGCGATGTGAGTACCATGTTTCATTGGTAGGGGACATTGTGATGTCCGAACATGCAGATAGGTGCTCCTAGTAGAGTGCACTGAACAACCCTCCGATAAAGGACTTTCCAAGTGGTTCTCACTTATCGAGTGGAAACGTCCTAAGTTTATGGTTGTACACCATTAGTCCTTATGACCCGGGACAACATTGAGACTCTATGTGCTAGCATTACACTTTGACTTGTTTACCGACTCTCATGGGGTCACCAGGTGGCAAGGTTGGGTGTTTTGTCGAAACATATAGGAGTCGATGCATTGTAGTCGGGGATTCACCGCTTACCTTCGGGTATGGATATCCTATGTGATCACATGTATATGTAATATGAAATCTCTGATCAGAGTATGGTTGTAATTATGAAAGGTGTTTCATAGATTACACCATCGATGCATTTACGACATGACACATAGTATCGATTCATCGACAATCTCGATATACCAATGGTTGTCGAATCGGTCGGGATATATGAGTTGAAGGGACCGTACTGTACTCTAACCATAATTGAATGGTTCTTGCAGGCACTATCATTTGATACATATGGAATCATGTAAGGGATGCTTCTAGGCGTTTAACATGATTGGTTGGGTACTATCATATTTGAGTTATGACGTTCTTGTTATCAAGGAGTTGATAATTAAGAATGGAGCAATTGGAGTATGCTCGTATAAGGACATGTTTAGTCCGAATCACATGGAGATGTGAACCCACGGCTAGTTGCATCAATGAACCATTGAGGGCCACACAATTGCTAGCTTTCTAGATCCCGTTGAGAAGTTAAAATAGTTCAATGTGTTGAACGGCTTGTAAAGGAGTTTATAAGCGCAAATAAAATAGAAGTCTGACTTCTATAAGGAGAATGTAACTTTTAATTTGAGGAAGTGTTCCTAAATTAAAAGTTGGTCAAACAAATAATGTATTTGAAAATTATGATTTTCATAAACATTATTATGGACTAAATTAAATTAATTCAAGTGTTGAATTAATTAAACACTAGTAGGACCTAGTAGAGTCCAAATAATTAAATTAATTCAAGTGTTGAATTAATTAAACAACAATGGGCCTTGTAGAGCCCAATTAGAAATAATTATTAAACTAGTGGACTTGAGTAATATCAAGTAAAGTTTAAATAGACTCAAATGTGTTTGAAACATTTAAATAAAAGTCCATGGGCTTTGTAATTGTTACAAGCCCAAATAGAATTGCATGCTTGGGAGGTGAAGGGTTGGAGACAACTTTTGAATTAATTGCATGGCATGCACATGCAACTTTTTGCTTTTGCTTTTTGCACAACCAAGACAACTCATCCTCCCTTCACTCCATACTCACCTTGGCCTGAAATTCCTTGTGAATTTTCTCTCCATCTTTCTCTCTTCAGTTGTTGAGGAAACCATACTCTTCTCAAAGAAAAATCCTTTTATTTTTCTAGTGCAAAATAAGAGGGGTTCTAGCTTTCAAGTGGTGGGCCTAATTTTGAAGCAAGGAAAGCTTGTAGATTTGTCATCCTTTCAGGAGCCAAGTTGTTTACAACTTGGTTGGATCCATAACATCAATCCTTGTGATTGATAGGTAAAAATTCTAAACATCCTATGTATGACATCTTGGTGTTTTCGTATTTGCTACACATTATAGGATTAGGGTGCTCGGCTTTTTGCCATTGAAAAACAAATTTTGAAACTTCCATTGCGCATTCGGGCACCTTAATTGATCCCCTTTCAAGATCCACTTTGTACTACTTTGTAGGATATTCAAAAAATTATGTTGGATATTATTTCTATCGCCCCAATGAAGCAAAAGTGTTTGTTTCAAGAAATGCCATCTTTTTGGAAAAGGAATTTCTATTAGATAGAAAAGGCAAGATGATAGAACTTGAAGAAATTCAAGATACTCCCTCAACTATAGTAGTTGAACCTAATCCCCAACAATCAGTAATTGAAGTACAAGCTCCTAGAAGGTCTGAGAGGGTTATTAGACCACCTGTAAGATATACGCTTCTTCATGAACAAAGCCATGATGAGTATTGTGTTGTATGTGATCAAATGAATTTCAAAGAAGTAATATCTGATACTGATGCAACTAAATGGCTTGAAGCCATGCAGTCAGAAATGGACTCTATGTATTCAAACCAAGTCTGGACATTAGTAGATCTACCTGAGGGAATCGTTCCCATAGGATGCAAATGGATCTACAAAAGAAAGCTTGAGGCGGATGAAAAGGTAGTGACCTACAAAGCAAGGCTGGTTGCAAAAGGTTATACTCAAAGGCAATGAGTTGACTATGAGGAAACTTTTTCACCAGTTGCTATGTTTAAGTCTATTAGAATACTATTAGCCATAGCAGCATGGTATGACTATGAGATATGCTAAATGGATGTAAAGACTGCATTCCTCAATGAAGACATCAAAGAAGAAATTTATATGTCTCAACCTGAGGGATACACATCAGTAGGAAGTGAACATAAGGTATGAAAACTTCAGAGATCAATATATGGTCTCAAACAGGCGTCAAGGAGTTGAAACCTCTGATTTGATAGCACTATCAAAGAGTTTGGTTTTGCTAAGAATCCTGAGGAACCATGCGTGTACAAGAAAGTTAGTGGGAGCGCAGTGACATTTCTAGTACTTTATGTTGATGATATCCTACTCATTGGGAATGATGTAGGATTACTGCAATCAACTAAAGTATCGTTAACAAGTAAATTCTCCATGAAAGACATGGGTGAAGCATCCTATGTATTTGGAATACAAATCTATAAAGATAGATAAAAATGGATGCTGAGGCTCACCCAAGCGACTCATATCGATACCATTCGAAATAGATTCTCTATAGAAGAGTCCAAGATATGATCCTTACCAATGTGTTTTGGTGTTACTCTATCTAACGCAATGTGCCCCAAGACTGATGGAGAGATAGAGATGATGACACGTATTCCATATGCATCAACCATTGTTAGTATCATGTATGGTATGATATCGACACGTCTTGATGTTGATTACGCTCTGAGTGTTACAACCAGATATCTGGCAAACCCTGGTACAATGCATTGGAAGGCCGTGAAAGATATTCTTAAGTACTTGAGAAGGACTAAGAACTTGTTCATGGTCTATATGGGTGAAGAATTGAAATTGGAAGGCTACACTGATTCTAGGTTCCAATGTGACGTAGATGATTCGAAATCGACCTCTAGTTTTGTATTCATGCTAAATGGTGCGGCTGTCTCTTGGAAATGTTTCAAGCAAAACAACTTTGCGGATTCCACCATTCAAGATGAATACATTGTTGCATCTGATGCAGCAAAAGAGGCAGTTTGGATGAGGAAATTTTTCCAAGAGTTGGGCGTCATTCCTAATGGAGTTGATCCAGTCCCGGTGTACTACGACAACACTAGTGCCGTTGCGCAAGCAAAGGAACCAAGGTCTCATCAACGATCCAAACATATACTGAAGAAGTTTCACATCATCCGGGAGATTGTGGGAAGAGAAGATATATTAGTCGAAAGACTCCCCTCTGCAGATAATGTTGTCGTTCCACTTACAAAGCCCTTGCCAGGACCATTGTTTGATAAGCATCGCGAAGCAATGGGATTAAAGTTATGGGTAGTTGGCTCTAGGGCAAGTGGGAGATTGATAGAGTAGATGCCCTGCAAGCCAACGGTTGGCTAGGGAATTTTATTGACTCAGGTGTAATAAACAATCTTTATTTTAATATATTTTACTTTTAATGGTCTTGTTTTACTTTATCTGTATACCCATGCGATCAGTATAGATAAAGTCCTTGATTATACTTTAATACAAATGAATCGTATTTCGATATTGAAACTCATTTGTAAACACTGTATAATCTAAATTCATTACTAGTCGATTCAGCCGCCTAAAACATGGATAAAGGTCGCTTTAGCTCGAGACTAGCATCTGTGATGTTGTGTACCGCGTTTCTTGGTAAGGACATAGAGATGTCCAAACATGCAGATTGGTAGTCATATGATTATTATATCGAACAACCCTTCCTCGGACTTTCCAAGTGGTTATCATTCATCGAGAGGATAAGTATGTGGTTATGATTGTACATCATTAGTCTTTACGACTCGGGACAACATTGAGGCTTTATATGCTAGGGCTGTGCTTTCATTCGTTTACCGGCTTCAGGAGAGTCATCGGGTGGCAAGGTTGGGTACAATTGCTGACACATATATGAGACAGTGCATTGTAGTCGAGGATTCACCGCTCACCTATGGGTGTGGATATCCTATGTGATCTGATGAAATAATAGTGCATGGAATCTCTGGCCAGAGTATGAGATGTACATTGGAGAAGGAGTTCTCCAATGGTACATGCGATGCCACTATTTATATGTATCACATAATTATCAAATTATTATGCATCCCTCGATAAACCAATGGTTGCATATTCGATCGTGATATATGAGATGAAGGGACCGTACTGTACGTTAATCATAATCGACTGGTTCTTGCAGGAACTATCAGTGATACATAGGGAGTCATGGGGAGACGCTCTTACTATGATTCGATGGGTTTAATCAGAAAATAGATTCTGGCATTCTCAAGATCAAATGTTGATGCATGGAATTGGGGCAAATTAGGGTAAGTGAAACGTCTGCTTATTCGTTTTCTTAAAAAGTACTAGAATTTTTTTTTTTAAACCTCACACAGCATCGGCCTGAATTGCATACACAAGCATAAAATATTTTTGTTATCATTTTAAAATAAATCAACCAACTAACATTTGAAAAGTATAGCTCATACTATAACCTCTCAAAAACCACTCGTAAATAAAACGTCGTAAAAATATCTTTAACATAACTCCAAATCGTAAATCATAACTAGTGCGGAAAACTAGCGTCGGTCCTCGGGTTATGTTCACCTTCAGTCCAGTCATATCAACCATCAAAACCTCCATTATCATATTCATAATCAATACCACTTATATGAAAAATATTTGTACTTAAAATATCGTTTTCATGAAGATGCATAAACATAAATATTTTCGTAAACATTTTCATGATGCATAAAACCTTTAAATAAAAACATTTTCATAATCTTATGCGTAAACATTTTCATATAAACATAAACATATTCATATTCGTATCCATATTCATATCAACATACTCAAATCATCATATTCATATTCATGTTCATATTCGTGTTTGTTGAATTCAGATCGTGATTGTGACTCGTATTCTTAAACATATTGGGCGATGGATCCATCTAAAAAAAACCACAGTACTGGGCGGCGGGGACACCAGCAACACTCTCACCGGTCAACTGGGCCTTGGCCTACGTATTAGCATATTCGTATTCGTATCACGTATTCGTATTCATATCCGTATCCAAGGAAACACGATCGTCGGGCTCCCACTGGGACCATAACCCTCACGATATTTCCAACATGTAGTAGTCACAATCCCTTCACGTCCTTCAACATGTTATCATCACTTAATAAAAACATGCATAATATCATTTTTATTTTGAAACCAAGCATGCAACATATCTTTTAAATGTCCAATTTAAATCATAAAAAATCATAGACATTTAAAAATCACAACTTAACATATTAAAAATCATAAACATCCATGAACATTTTAAAAATCATATTTCACAATATAAAAATTCTTAAACATGTGAAATAATCATATTAGCATATAAAATAGCATTTAGGACACTGCCATGACGTTTACTAATTTTTAGGTGTAAAAAGATCGTTTTACCCATGGACGTAAAATTTCACATTTTTTATTTTTTCTTAATTCCATTGACTCTAACATGTCCCAAATAATTATTTAAGCTCACATGAATTTTCTCATATTTTTATTTAGCATAAATCAAGTACTTTTAATTTATTCTTTAAATATGACGTATTAATGTGTTTTAATCCCGAATTAAACCAAACCTTAATATAAAATTCCCAAATTAAAAACTTAGACTTCTAATAATTATTTGAGCTTAAATATAATTTTTCATAATTTTATTAAGCTTAAATCTAGGTGTTTCCCTATTCGTTTTTAAACTTAGACGTACTTCCCAGTTTTGACTCGTATGGACTCGAAACTTGACCAAACTTTACCAAACTTGAACCAAAGCTTATTAACACCTAACTAACCCATATCCGACCAAATTCCAGCCCATTAAGTCCCTTGAATATGCCTAGAAAGCTACTGAATTTTTCTGCACAAGAATCCTAGTCCTAATATGATTCGAACCTAGGCTAGCTTCGCCTCTAGCCCTTAACCACCAAGTCCAGCCTCTACCCATCCCTCCTATGCAGTCCAATTAAGTCTAGTGGACCCTCCCTAACCGCATCTAGCGGCCGTGACCCTCAAACACTTCTAGTCGAATAGTCCTTTTCCTTAAGGAGTCTATTTTCGTTTTTATTCTTTCTCTATTTTTTTCAGCCTTTAAACATACACCTAGGGACCCTTAAACATGTGAAAAAACATCCCTTCAAGTACCCCTACCATGGAAGCCCCTTTGTGCATCATTATGAAGAGTTTTAAAAAAGAAAAACTCTTGTTTTGTGCATGTATAACCATAAAAACGAAAATATAAAAGTTGTATCATGTTTTTCATGCAATCATGTATCAAACACATAACATGGTGTGAAAGATGAGTAAAAGTAGAATATGACGTGCCTTTGCGTTTTAAACACACGATTATCCGTTGACGTTTGCGAAGAACGGCGACGAACGACCTTGGCTTGAACTCCCTTAAAGCTTTTGAATTTTTCTATCAACCTTGAGGTGTGTGTCATGTAGAGTATGAGAGATTTTTGGTGAGAATTCAGATTGTAGGCGTGGGGATTATGGTGATAATGGGGAGGGTTTAACATATTTTATAGTTAATTAATCACTAATTAGGCTTAGGCCCATTAAGTAGGCAATTTAGGCCCATTAGTGGTTAATTAGAATTTTAAAAATAGTTTTGTTTAAATAATTTTGTGAGTTTATTAGCCGGATTGCCCATAAATTCGTATTTTTGTTGAAAATCCAACACCGATAAAACTTACGTCCCGACGTATAAAATCACCTCAAAATCCCATATTTTTTAAAATAAGAAAAAGCATCACCAATATTTTTAAATAATTAAAAACAACTATTTAATAAAAATCATTTTCTATTTTTCAGCCATCGGTCTCCGTTCCTCGATCGCAACTCGAATAACCTTTAAAAATATATTTTAATGCAACCATGTAGAAAAATATATTTTAAACATGTAAATATGCACAACATAATTAATTAATGCAATTAAAACATTTAATTAAAATACAGGAGAATTTAATAATTGCATGCATGGGGTTTTCGTGGACTTTTAAATTTTCGGGACGTTACAGTAAGTCCGAATAAAAGATTATGTCCTGAATCACAAAAAGTTGTGAACCCTCGGCTAGCTCTATCCCTGAACCATTGAGGGTCACACAAGCACTGGTTTACTTGTTCCCGTTGAGATAATAAATTCAATGAGTTGAATTTATAAGAAATAAGTTTGATATGATCAATCGATAAGCTTATAAATAAAGTTTATAAAAGCTTATAGAAATTTTGAGAGCATAACTGCTCAAATAGTCAAAGGGAGTGCACCTGCCTTATTTGGACATTGGTGATCTCGAAATTAAAGTGTGCATCATAATAACAATAAGTTGAAATTGTCACATCGATGATGTTGGATCGTCGATCGGGATTATGATGATATTAATGTAATGGGAGCATAGATCATAGGCTTGTAAGAGTATAAGCACATCATGCTAAGTTATTAAAGTTCAAATGAGCTTTAATAATTACATTATATTTTAATTGAGTTAAAATATAGCCCATTAAGTTTTTATTAAATATGGTATTGATTTATGAAATTATTAATGATACCATAATTTTAAAACTTGCACACAAAGCAATATAATATTAATGCATGATATTCTCAAAATATGTGTATTAATATTCGAGATTGCATTTAATATGGCATGGATTTAGAATCTTTAGTTAACTTAACTTATTGGATTAATTAAGTAAAAATAAAGCTTAGAAATATAATTAGAATATTTTATTATTCTAATGGAATGCATTTGAGAAAGATTTTCGGTGATTTGAAAAGAAATCGAAAAGAACTTTGATTTGACATGCAAATATTGTTTAGAATCTTTGATTTGAAAAGCAAAGGCCTTCTGTATCAGAAGCTTTAAAACATCCATGGCTTCAATACCCGTATGAACCAATATCATCTTGAAAAATGTGAAATTCTTTGATGGATCGTGGCTTGTTGCGCTATTGCATTCTCGGGATTGTTAAATAACTTGCTTCAATGTTAGTTTGCCGTTGAATGTCGAATCAATCTTAAACGAGGTTGTTGAAATCTTGAGTACCTCATCATGTGGTGTGATTCGTTTTTAACCGAGAAGAGGGTCGTTGTACCTTCCCAACGATCAAGTTGTATTCTTACCTTCACAACTGCGACATAATCTTGACCCGTATGTATCTAGGTTCTTCGCGTTGTTAGGCGAAGACATGAATAGTCCAGTGTTGTTGTACAGATGCACAATTAGGTTACAATTGCTTGTTAAATAGCTACTTGTACAATTTTGATCGTCTTGTGAATTGCTGTCTTATGAATCGTATTAGTCTGGCCGGCCATGCCCCCAAGAGAAGAATGATTTATGAAAAAGGTTTGGTTCATTAATTTAAATAGATAAAAACTTTTTGTCGTGTGGAAACTAATATATAAAACACGCTGAGTTTTTGGCAATAGACCACAATCAAATAAGACGCATGAAATTAATACATTTCAGCACTTGAGTTAAAACAAATATTACATTATTTTTATGTTATTAATTTTTTTTTAAAAAAAATATAAAAGTTTCACTCATTTCAAATACATCAGATGGAGGTCTCTTCTTGCTGAATTGCGTTTCTAGTTTCATATGTTTAATAATATAACAATTACAGATACTCTTGTAATACTCAAAAATGTTATTGTGACAAAAAATACTAACATGTCACTGAAAATTGTCGACTATTATATCACATAAGTAATTTGATCAAAATAGTCGAAAATTAGAAGCTATCGTAGCAAAATCAAATTTTTACAACTTAATGACACCAAACCCAATATTAGACAAGTTAATGGATCAAGAAATCATTTCCCAAACAACAAATATTAAAATTTAAATTATTCGAAAACATTAAAGCAATAGTGATGTGTGACCTATAAAAGTCTACAAAGTTTGAAAAAATATTGAGGCACTTGATATTCTTTACTAGCCTGATTTTTCATGCTCACAAAAAATATTTCAAAAGGCATTGCATCAATAAAACACAACAATTAATGAAAATATTACTCTAAGAAGTTCATAAAATTTTCACTGTATTCAACAAATTAAACAAAGAATTAATTAAACTATGATAAATACAAGTTTAAGTTCACAAAAATAAAAATGAAAAATATTACTAACTGTATATATTTCCTATAATTCTTGAAATCAAATTCTACTCGCCGCACAAAAAAAGATAAAAAAAAAGTGAGAAAATAAAAAATGAAATCTCACGAGGAAAAAGTTGGGATTTTAAAATCGAGAGTAAAAGAATAAAAAATCAGGTTCATGATTAATATTAAATAAAAAGTTGGAAATAAAATTATTTCTATATTTTATCATCATATAAAAGTAATTAAAAAATTGAAGGCTAAAAACCCCAATTTCACGCTAATTTTGCTGTTCTAAAATGTTTAGGGAGAAGGGGCAGTCAAAAGAGATTTGAGCTAGTGTCCGCGCAATCCTCTAAGCCATATCCACACAACAAATTGAGGGAGGCGATCCCCCCAACTTGCCCCCACCTGTAGTGATAGTGATAATGATAGTAGTAGTAAATACAGTAATCATATCCGTGTCAATGACAATAGTGATAGTATTAATTGTATTATTATTGATGCTATGGTAAGAATCAGATATAACCTTTTCTGTTAATTGATGATATATCATAATAAATAATTAACCAGTATATTGGTGGTGATGTTGAAATAAAATTCTCATCTCAAAGACGTCTTAAACTACCCGAAAAAAGTAGAAATTCTACTTCTTCTATATCTACAACTGATTTTAAAAAAATAAATATATCTGGTGTTCAAAAAACCAATGAACACATTTCTCAGCATTAATATAATGTTGATATTTCTGAAAACCGACCCACACGGGAATGAGAGGGATTCCGAGACTGTTCAATGTAATGGACTGTACAGTTGAAGAGGGCATTAAAAGATTTGATTTGTACTACTCATATTACGAAGGTGCATCTTCTTTTCGGTAGCTCATCACATAAGAACTCCAAAGTTAAGCGTGCTTGACTTGGGGCAATTTTGGGATAGGTGACCTCCTGGGAAGTTTCCTAGGGTGCGTGTGAGTGAGGACATAAGCACGCTGGAAAGACTCGTCTTGGTACAGTGAGGGCAGTCATCAAATCTGGGCGTTACAATTGGTATCAGAGTCCTCGGGCTCGGCCGAGCTCTACCTCGGGCTCGGCCGAGCCCTACACTGGTGACAGAGCTCGACCGAGCATCAAGGCTCGGTCCTCAGGGGTGCGGCTGGGCTTGGTGCTCGACCGATGTGTTCAAGAAGAACGGCTGAGCTCGTTTATAGATGGTATCGAATTCGGACAAGTCGTGCTCGACAGGTTACGTTTAAGGTCCTCGGGATGAAAACTCAAGCGCGGTGGAATATTTTGGGGGCATCAGTAGTAACCCCCCCTTGCGGTCTAAAAAAGTATTGAATTTTAGACCAGTGAATTGCTATGATTGATCTTGAAGCCCTTGAGTTCAACATTGGTTGCGAGAAGATCTAAACCGTTCAAGTCATTTGCAAGATTTTGTTTGGCTAGGATCAGACGGTGGTGCGGATCCCGAGGCATTTGAACAGGCATGATCCTAGCCGTCTACTCTCGATTTAATCGGACGGCTCTCCTCCGTCTGACCTTCTTATAAATAGGGCCTTCATTTCATTCTAAAATCTCACCATTCTCTCATTTTCTCTCCAAGTTACAAAGCGTCTTCGGCCCTTTCGACGTTCTCGGTTCGGCCGACTGTCTTGAGTTCGGTAAACTCTCGCTCCCAACTCTGTTCTTCTTGACCACTTTGGTAAGTTTCTTCTTCCTGTGTTAATTGCAATACTTTGGTTAAGGCATGGATGAAGCTCCGAGCCCTGGTGCCCGGCCGAGCCCTAGCGCTTGTCCGAGCCCGGGTAGCCGAATCACACGTATCCGAGCCCAATCAGCGCTCAGAGCAGGGTTCTGTCAGGCACAGATGCTTGTGACATGAATCTCATGGCCCGAGCTTGTTCCTATCCTAAGAACTTTGTCACATGTCAAAAGCGTGAATAATCTTTAAATAGGCTAGAATCTCGCCGTATGATTAGATGTGACGAGGAATCTAGCCCGGACTGACAGTGATGGGAGAAGAATTTAATTTTATAAGAAAATTTACCTAAAATAGACTTCGGCACGGTATGGGAAGAAGTTCTCTCAACCACTATAAATACCCATATATGTTTCATGGTTAAGGGGATCAAGATATTAACTTTCACTTATCACATCTTCCCATTTCTCTGTTCCTAAATCTGATCAAAAAGTCGAAGTGGTCGTGTCGGAAAAATTTTCGACACCTTCATGTACCCATTATGTAACGGCCCGTATTTCGTATTCATAATTTTGCGGAATTATTAAAATTTTTCTAAATAAATAAATAATTTGCCCAATTTATAAAATAAACATGTAAATAATTTTAACTTTTTCCGCAAAATTATGAATACGAAATACGGGCCGTTACAAGTGGTATCAGAGCTGGCCTCTCTTAGTACGGTGTGGTTCGGGGACGAACCAAGGGGAAGCTGGTGGGCATGTGAGGCCCGGGGCCGAAGAGGGCGGGGGGTGATCGCCGGTGCCATCAGTTGCACGGACAATGAGCGGCTCCTGGCAGGCTTCTAGGTGGAGGGAACATGAATGAACCGACCCACACGGGAATGAGAGGGATTCCGAGACTGTTCAATTTAATGGACTGTACAGTTGAAGAGGGCTTAATAGATTTGATTTGTACTACTCATATCACGAAGGTGCATCTTCTTTTCGGTAGCTCATCACATAAGAACTCCAAAGTTAAGCGTGCTTGACTTGGGGAAATTTTGGGATGGGTGACCTCCTGGGAAGTTTCCCAGGGTGCGTGTGAGTGAGGACATAAGCATGCTGGAAAGACTCGTCTTGATACAGTGAGGACAATCGTCGAATCTGGGACGTTACACATTAGTCTGTATAAACCGGTGGTGCTCCATCCGCTTCGGTTCAAACATTGTTGATCTGAAGCTCAAGCTCACCAGACCGGACCTAGGGAAAAGTTGGTATCATCAATTGGCGCCGTCTGTGGGAGAGTTGAAAGAGGGATAAGATGGCAAGTACCAGGAGTCGATTGAGAGAGGGACAATCAACCAACATCCAACATGGCAGAACTCGTCCGACTGATCACAACGACTGTCGAACAGGTCTTGGCTTAAAGACAAGACAACAATCCTCCTCCAGGAGAGGATCGTGAAGCTCAGAGACAAGAGATACAAAGATTAAGGGAGGAGATGGAACGTCTTAGAGAAGAGAGGAATGCACCCCCTCCTCCACCCCTTCTAGCTCGGGGGATCCCTTTCTCGGCCGAGATATTGGCTGCCGAATTGCCTCAAAATTTCAGATTCCCTAACGTCGGAGAATACGACGGCTCGGGGGATCCGGAAGAGCACATCTATCCCGATTTGAGAACGCGGCGTTACTGCACCAGTACTCAAACCCGATCAAGTGTAGGGTCTTCCTAACCACTTTTGTCAGATCATCCCAACAGTGGTTCAATTTGCTTAGGCCAGGGACCACCAAAACTTTTCAAGACTTCGGAAGAGCTTTTCTCCACCAGTTTGCAAGCAGCAAGAAGCATCCCTTAACGGCTCTGAGTTTATTCAATGTTAAACAACAAGAACAAGAGAGCCTACGAGATTTTGTTAAGAGGTTCAACAAGATGGTCATCGATGTTCCCTCGGCTACCCCGGATATACTGATTAGTGCCTTTACACAAGGGCTAAGAGGTGGTGATTTCTTCAAGTCGTTAGTAAAAAAGCCCCCGGCTACTTTCGAAGAACTCTTGGCGAGGGCAGAGAAGTATATGAACGTGGAAGAAGTACAAATGGCTATGAAGAGTGAACCAAAGATCTCGACCAAAGCTACGCGAGACGTCCGATCCACCGACCTCACGCCAAGGGTCGGACGTTTCGAACCACCCACGTTGCTTGGACAATTCGCCGCTTACACACCTTTGAAAGTCAACAAAGCCCGAGCATTGATGAACGACAACTCATTCGAAGACCTCAGAGTAGTGACAGAGGACCTCGTAACCCCAGGTCAGAAAAGTATTGCGGATTTCACAAGGATTATGGTCATACTACCGATGAATGTCATCATTTGAATCAAGAAATAGAACGGATCATCCAGAGAGATCCAGAAATGAAAGCGATTCTAGCCAGTCCAAGTGGTGGGCACCGACCCCCTAAGAGAACTCGGGAGGAAAGTCATCCTGAAAGGAGAATGGCTCCGAATCAAAGGGAAAACTTTCAAAATGCTAACCCAAATATGCGGAGGGCAGAACCTCGGGAACAACCACTCCCGCGAGGGGTAATTAATATGATATCGGGTGGGCCTACAGACGGAGACTCCAACCGGGCCAGGAAAGCTAGTAGCAGAATATTGGAGAACATGGAGATTAGCAGCACTAGAACACGCTCAGGACCAATGATCACTTTTGGACCCGAGGACATGAAGGGGGTGGCCGACCCACATAATGATGCATTGGTTATCCGAGCTATGATCGCCAATTACGAGGTCGCTCGTATCTTTGTGGACTCCGGAAGTTCTGTCAACGTTCTGTTTAAAGAAGCAATGGATCAGATGGACTTGGGCAAGTACACGGTAGAGCCTATCTCCAGGGCTTTGTTTGGATTCACGGGGCATGCAATACACCCCCTTGGAGTCGTCAATCTCCCTATCTCTTTGGGAAGTGGGGATACTAGAAAGACCCGAATTATCAACTTTGTGATAGTTGATGCCCCTTCGTCGTACAATGTTATTATGGGGAGACCAGCCATGGCCGCTTTCATGGCAATTGCCACGGCACTGCACCAAAAAATCAAGTTCCCTGTCGGAGAAGCGGTAAGAGAGGTTAAGGGAGATCAGAAGACTTCTCGAAAATGTTATGTGGAAGAAGTAAGGGTTGAGCAGAAATCGGTTAAAATTGAACATCCAAGTCGACCTGAATCTAGGGGACTCGATCAACTACATCTAATCGAAGAAGCAGGGGAGGTTATTTCGGAAGACGTGTGTGAAGAGCTTATCCTAAATCCCCCATTCGGAGTCGTGAGGATAGCTCGGACCTTGGAAGAGCCCTTGAAAGAACAATTGGTCCAGTGTTTGGAGAAAAATAAAGCTGTATTTGCTTGGTGTCCGGCCGAACTCCAAGGGGTTAGGAGGGAGGTGATGGAGCATAAGTTGAATGTCTCGAACGAGTGCCGACCTGTGATACAAAAGAAGAGACATTTCGGTCCCGAGAAAGACGCTATCATCAAGGAACAAGTGCAAGATTTATTAAGAGCGGGACACATTCAAGAAATCTATTTCCCGACATGGTTATCTAATGTGGTCTTGGTTCCTAAGTCGGCTGGAAAATGGCGGATGTGTGTGGACTTCCGCGACTTGAACCGGACCTGCCCTAAAGACTGTTATCCTCTCCCGAGGATAGATCAATTGGTCGATTCCACGGCAGGGCACGAGCTCCTTTGTTTCCTCGATGCATATCAAGGATATCACCAAATTCCCTTGGCGTAAAAGGACAGAAGCAAGGTCAGTTTTATCACATCCGATGGGACATTCTGTTATGTAGTAATGCCATTTGGGCTAAAGAATGCTGGCGCTACCTATCAGAGGCTTATGGATAAGGTCTTCAAAAAGCAGATTGGGAGGAACGTTGAAGTCTATGTGGATGATATATTGATCAAGTCCAAGGTCGTCGACCAGTTTGTGATGGATCTGGATGAAACTTTTTAGACTCTGCGAGAATACAGGTTGAAGCTGAACCCTAGCAAGTGTGTGTTCGGGGTTCAAACGGGGAAGTTTTTGGGGTACATGGTGACTCGCAGAGGCATTGAGGCTAATCCAGAAAAAGTGCAAGCACTATCCTCTATGGGTTCTCCTCGAAACATCCAAGAAGTGCAGCGATTGACAGGAAGGATCGCCGCTCTAGCCCGATTCATATCTCGATCCGCAGATCGAAGTTTCTCATTCTTTAAGGTACTTCGGAAAACTAAAAATTTTGAATGGAATGATCAGAGTGAGAAAGCATTGCAGGAGCTGAAAACTTATCTTAGGGAACTCCCTATCCTGAACAAACCCGTCCCGGGAGAGGAGCTCTTCGTGTACTTGGCAGTCACTCCTCAGGCTGCGAGTTCAGTTCTAGTCAGAAGAGATGATGCAGTTCATCAGCCAGTCTATTTTGTGAGTCACGCTTTAAAGGGGGCAGAGCTCAATTATACTACTCAGAAAAAGTTGGCCTTGGCCCTCGTCATCATGGCCAGAAAATTGAGGCCTTATTTCTTATCACATCCTATCACGATCCTCACTAACAGCGTCCTGGGGAAGATTGTCTCACATCCAGATACCTCGGGAAGATTGATTAAGTGGGTTACCGAGCTCAATGAATATGATATCAAGTTCGAGCCCAGAACTGCTATTAAAGCCCAGGCTTTAGCTGACTTTATGGCGGAGACTATTCAAGTAGCGGAGGAAGAACAATGGAAGATCTTCGTGGATGGTTCCTCTTGTCAAATAGAAAGTGGGGTCGGAATCGTAATGATATCTCCTTGGGGGGAAGAGACCAAGGTTGTGGTGAGGCTGAAATTCCGAGCCTCCAATAACGAGGCCGAGTACGAAGCACTTTTGGTCGGGCTAAGGGCTGCTCGAAGCATGGGTATTACTCGGGCCGTCCTCTATTCTGATTCTCAATTGGTAATACAGCAAAGTAAGGGTAAGTTCGAGGTGAAAAATGAGAGAATGGTCAGATATGCCCAAGCTATGGAAAAAGCTAAAGAGGACTTCTCAGAGTTAATCATGAAACAAATCTCTCGAGCTGGAGAACGAAGCGGCAGATAGGCTGGCCAAAATGGCCAGTTCTCTTGATCATCCCCCGGAATCAGAGCTAGTCGGACAAGAGCTTGTCTCGCAAATTGATCATCTCCAATCTGAGAAAGTAGATATGTTGGAAGAAGATTGGAGATACGAGATTCAGCAATACTTATGTCATGGGAAAGTCCCGGCTGAATCAAAAAGAGCTCGAGAAGTCAAGAGGAGGGCACTCCGCTTCTCGCTCCTGGATGGAATAATGTATAAGAGATCTTTTTCCAGACCTCTCTTGAAGTGTTTGGGTCCAGAAGAAGCTGGTTACGTCCTTCGAGAGATCCATGAAGGGTGTTGTGGTAATCACCTCGGGAGTATAGCTTTGGCTCGGAAGGCTTTGATGGCAGGCTTCTTCTGGCCAACCATGAAAAAAGATGCGCTAATGATGGTAAGATCCTGTTATAATTGTCAAAAGCATGCTAATTTACAATGGCAACCAGCCGAACTTATGAGGTCAGTTGTCTCCCCTTGCCCTTTCGATCAATGGGGCATAGACATTGTGGGACCATTTCCCATAAGCACAGGTCAAAGGAAATTCTTATTAGTGGCAGTAGATTATTTCTCTAAATGGGCGGAAGCCGAACCATTGGCTAAAATCACTGAAGGGGAGATCTTAAAATTTTTATGGAAGAACCTGGTGTGTCGCTTTGGGATACCAAGGAGGCTTATATCTGACAATGGGAGACAATTTTGTGGCTCTAAAGTTCGGGAATGGTGTAAGGAGATGAAGATAGAACAGATATTTACATCGGTGGCTTATCCCCAGAGCAATGGACAGGTCGAGGTCACTAATAGATCCATTGTGCACGCTCTTAAAACACGTCTTGACTCTGCTAAGGGGAAATGGATTGAGGAACTACCTAGTGTATTGTGGGCTTACCGAACAACGGCTCGGATCGGAACTGGAGAAACACCGTATAACTTAGTGTATGGTACTGAGGCTGTCCTGCCAGCAGAAATCGGAGAAGAAAGTGCTCGGGTGATAGGATATGGACCAAATAACGATGAATGGAGGGCCATGGATTTGGACCTAATAGAGGAAAAGAGAAATCGAGCAGCTGTTCGGATGGCTGCTTACCAGAAGAGGATGGTTCGAGCATACAACAAAAGGGTGCGGCCCCGATCGTTCGAAACAGGGGATCTGGTCATGAAGAGAATCCAGTTTCAGGGAGAGAGAGGAAAATTAGACCCGAAATATGAGGGACCCTACAAAGTTGTTGGGAAAGCAGGAATTGCTGCTTACTATTTAGAAGATGCTGAGGGAAAGAAAACCAAGCGCCCGTGGAACAGTCCAACACTTGAAGAAATATTATGCTTTGTCATAGTCTCAACCCATCATGTTAGTTTTATCTTTATGTTATGAAATTATGTCTTTATTTTCGAAAACATGAATAAGATTGGGCGTTGATATATCATCTTTCTTAATCGAAATAAACCTATAAAAGTCCGACCTCGCGCTCGGCAATAAAAAGAACGTCCGACCTCGCGTTCGGCACGAATAAAAGTCCGACCTCGCGCTCGGCAATAAAAAAAAAAGTCCGACCTCGCGTTCGGCACGAATAAAAGTCCGACCTCGCGCTCGGCAATAAAAAGAACGTCCGACCTCACATTCGGCACGTTTAAAAACCCAACCTCGAGCTCGATACTAGGACGAAAGTCCGACCTCATGCTCGGCACGATTTAAAGCTCGGCTCCGAGCTCGAAAACAAGAGAAAAATTCGATACCGCATTTGACAGTGAGATATAAAGGAAACCGAAACACGTACTTAGTCACTTGAAATCAAAGACATAGTTTCAAATATTGGGAAACCTTACGAAAAAGACATAGAACGCGAGAAATACAAATGTATTGAGCAAGTAGAGCGTGAGAAATAAAAGGCATTGTTCGGCGGACCCCCTCACTTCCTCCCGGATGCCTGTGCCTTCATTCTCTGTTGCCCATCCCTTCCTCCTCGGGCATGTCTTCCAAGGCTTTAAACACATCAAGGAAGGAAAAAGGGCATTCGGCTTCGGAATACCCGTTGGCCCGTATTTGAGCGATACCTCCATTAAACCCATACTCGAAGTAAGAAGTGGCTTTGTCCGAGCACAGCGAATCAAATTCCGAAGAGTGGATGAACTCTTCCTTCTTCTGAAGCCACATGGCCTCGGCTTCATGGTCTTTTTTCTGCAATTGTTCCTCGAATTGAAGTGCCCTCTGCTCAGCCCAAGCCGCTTTGTCCTCCAAGACCTGTGCATGGGCTCGAACAGCTTCGATTTTGGCTAGGAAAGCGACCTTCTCTGCCTCACATTTTGTGTGAAGGTCCTCCACCCGCCTCATAAGTTCCCCATGTCGACTGAGGACGTCATTCATTGATTTTTGGGAGGAACTAGCCATCTCCCGAGCTCCACATATCCGACCACTGACTTCGCCCCCCCAAATTAGAGCCTGCGAAGCGAAGGCACATGTTAAGAACAAAAAAAAAAACACTATTGATGCGAAAGAAACAAAACTAGTTACATGCATAAAGTTAAGGGACATAGCCTCTATGGCTTGAAGGTCGGTGGCAGCCTTCACGAGGGCAAGATCTTTAGAGGATACCAAATGCCGAACAAAATTTAGGGCTTCCGGTCCGGAAGGATGGGCTATGAAAGAAGTCCCATGGTCGAGGGGTGCCTCCAGCTCAACCTCTTCGGAATCATGGTGGTCATGAACAGGGGAAGGACTGTGTGTCCTCTTCCCAGAGCCTTGGGGGGTCGGGAACGAAGCAGTGGTCATGAGAATCTTCTTCATTGGCTGGCTATCAGACTCCATGGACATCTTTTTTTGTTTCCCTTTGGCCTCAGCAGTGGAGGATTTTGAAGAGGCTCCTATCTCAGCTTTTCTCCTCTTCATGTTCTGAAGCATTTCCGACTTCATGATCCTTTCGTCTATTTAAAAAAAAAAAAAAAGAGAAGAAAACGAAGATGTTGGGGAAGGGGAGACATAAAAAGCAAAAGAAACATGGAGTCAGCATAATATTGGTTTTCAATGGAAAAGTGGAAAGGCTGAGGAAAATATACATATGTCCCCCTCCACTTCGACTCCTTTTCGGCAGAACCTAAATTCACAAAGAAGATCATCTTGGACCAGGCTCTTGACGTCAAAACACCTTCCCGAGATACTAGCGAGGAAGCGGGTCAGGTCGATGGCATGCCTAGGTACGGGAGGATCTCTAAGGGTTAACTGCTCGGCCCAAGCCATATCGCAGTGCCAAGGAAGAGGCTCAGACTCTACATAAAAATATCTGTTCATCCAACCTTTGTGGGATGAAGGGTTCCCGCCCAGAAAATCACACCCGAGCTGGGGTGATAGGTAAAACCGACCAATTTCTTTTCTTTTGATTTTCATAAAGCGATCTAAGAGGGCTATGGAGAGGGGTATATCAAAATACCTAAGCAATATTCCTAAAGCCAGAAGCGTGCTAAAGGAATTGGGAGCTAGTTGACTAGGGCATATAAGATAGTGATCACAAAGGCACTGAACTATCCTGGGGATAGGAAACCGAAGACCCATCTCCAGTTGGTCCAAGTAAAATGTGCAATATCCGTCGGGGGGGAGATGAGCCCTATCTGTAATCTCGGGGATATGAATATAAATATCCGAAGGTAATCCCGATAACTCTCTAATCCTAGGGACATCATCATACCCTAGGACCGAAGCCTTAATTTCGTACCAAGGAAGCTCCACTAAAGTCTTCGAAGGGGAGGGGGAAGAGGTGCCTATAGCTTCATCCATGCCTTAACCAAAGTATTGCAATTAACACAGGAAGAAGAAACTTACCAAAGTGGTCAAGAAGAACAGAGTTGGGAGCGAGAGTTTACAAGACAGTCGGCCGAACTGAGAACGTCGAAAGGGCCGAAGACGCTTTGTAACTTGGAGAGAAAATGAGAGAATGGTGAGATTTTAGAATGAAATGAAGGCCCTATTTATAAGAAGGTCAGACGAAGGAGAGCCGTCCGATTAAATCGAGAATAGACGGCTAGGATCATGCCTGTTCAAATGCCTCGGGATCCGCACCACCGTCTCATCCTAGCCAAACAAAATCTTGCAAATGACTTGAACGGTTTAGATCTTCTCGCAACCAATGTTGAACTCAAGGCTTCAAGATCAATCATAGCAATTCACTGGTCTAAAATTCAATACTTTTTTTAGACCGCAAGGGGGGGTTACTACTGATGCCCCCAAAATATTCCACCGCGCTTGAGTTTTCATCCCGAGGACCTTAAACGTAACCCGTCGAGCACGACTTATCCGAATTCGATACCATCTATAAACGAGCTCAGCCGTTCTTCTTGAACACATCGGTCGAGCACCAAGCCCAGCCGCACCCCTGAGGACCGAGCCTTGATGCTCGGTCGAGCTCTGTCACCAGTGTAGGGCTCGGCCGAGCCCGAGGTAGAGCTCGGCCGAGCCCGAGGTAGAGCTCGGCCGAGCACCAGGGTAGTGCTCGGCCGAGCACTAGAGGCCGAGCACTAGAGCACTAGTGGCCGAGCACCAGGGTAGCTCTCGGTCAAGCCCCGGTGGCCGAGCCCTGGTGCCCGGCCGAGCCTCTAGCGCTCGTCCGAGCCCGGGTAGCCGAATCACACGTATCCGAGCCCAATCAGCGATCAGAGCAGGGTTCTGTTAAGCACAGATGCTTGTGACATGAATCTCATGGCCTGAGCTTGTTCCTATCCTAAGAAGTTTGTCACATGTCAAAAGCGTGAATAATCTTTAAATAGGCTAGAATCTCGTCGTATGATTAGATGTGACGAGGAATCTGGCCCGGACTGGCAGTGATGGGAGAATAATTTAATTTTATAAGGAAATTTACCTAAAATAGAATTCGGCATGGTATGGAAAGAAGTTCTCTCAACCACTATAAATACCCATATATGTTTCATGGTTAAGGGGATCAAGATATTAACTTCCACCTATCACATCTTCCCATTTCTCTGTTCCTAAATCCGATCAAAAAGTCGAAGTGGTCGTGTCGGAAAAATTTTCGGCACCTTCCAGTACCCATTAGTCTGTATAAACCGGTGGTGCTCCATCCGCTCCGGTTCAAACATTGTTGATCTGAAGCTCAAGCTCACCAGACCGGACCCAGGGAAAAGTTGGTATCATCAGATTTCAAAAAAGTTATTCTGTCAATATAGAACTTCTAATTTCCTTACATTTTCTGATATGAGTTATAATATTATGGTTATAGTAATGACTATCTTATTCAAACAAGTTTGAATAAAATTAAAAATCAAAATATGAAAAAATGAATTTTAAGTTACTTAAAATGGAAACAACAATCGTTATATTTTTTAAGATATAAAGAATGGATAGAAAAAATTAAATCAAATTTAGATTTTTTCAAATGGATAGAAAAATTATATTTTCTAGAAAAAAATAAAAAATTCCTAAATTTTTTAGATGAATCTTTTATTGATATTTTTGAATCAACATATAAAATATATAGTCATGAAACAGGAGAAGTATCTTTTGAAGTTCATTATCCTTTTACTACTTTATAAATTAAAACAAGAAATATAGAAATTTATGTTGCTCCTATAAAATCAGAACTAGAAAATGAGAAATTTGACCATATTACACAACAAAATAATTTCACCTATCTTACTTTAAATTCTTTAAGAAATCAAATTACATGGATAGAAAAAATTCTATCAAAATCTAAACAAAAATCTTTTGGTTGAGAACGTTCAAAAACATTAATGATAAAACCAACACCTAATCTTAAAAAAGAAAAATTTCTTTTAAACTCTAAAAATGATGAAGATTTTATAGAAGACCTAATAGATAGATTAAAAAATTAATATAAAAAAAAGATTCAGTTTCATTAATAACTAAAAATGAACAATTTGAAAAAATTTCAAGTTCTTCTAATGAAGAAATGCAAATTAATAAAATACATAAGATGTCAATTGTAAATTTTTTTTATAAAAAAGCACCACCAATTGATATAAAAAATTGAAGATTGTTCCAAAAAACTTGGAATGAACAAGTTGGAGCTTGACACTGAAAAAATAGTCACATTGAAAAAATATTTACGCCTAATTGAACCGTTGGATCGATCTGAATTTTGGTTATGGTTCTTCAAACACGTGTAGGTATATTCTGAACGGTGAACATCGGATTTGGACGTGTAAAACAATGAGCGAAACTTTCTGAAATTGAGCAAAATTTTTGGTGCTCGAAAATTGAAACTTTTGGAGAAACTTTTGATATTGTTTTGGTGTGATTTCACTTATTTTTTTGCCATTATTTGTAGGCATCAATGTGACTTTAGGCCTTCCCCCTCTATACCAAAGGTTGCATGGTTTATGACATTAATCACCAATATGACTTTAGGCATACTCCTCCATACCAAAAGTTGTATGGCTTATTTTGGTATGCATGATTTATGACATTAATCATCAATATGACTTTAGGTCTTCTCCCTCGATGCCAAAGATAGCATGTAATTTATTCTCCTCCATGTCACCAAGCCATAATTCATCTTCAATGCAAAACAAAAATCAACTTGATACTTTGTTTCTTTGTATAGTAAAATTTTGGATCTTCACATATTTGAGATCAAGTTTTGCATTAACATGAAAGCCATCGAACTTGAGGAACTGATCAGCAAAGAGTCCTCATACCCGTATATGGGTGCGGGAGTTCGGGGAAAGAAGGAGCGGAGCGCAGAGTCCTCGACCTCAGCCACATGCCCTTTTTCACCAACACGAATTTTCTTCGAATAGCCGTCGTACTCTTTAGCATCATCAAGAGAGGGGTCCCCGTGCCTTGAATAAGCTTTCAAAACGGGCTCGACCACCTTTTTATTCTTTTAAGGACCATCGTGTCTGAATACTCGGGTGAACCTTGCTCGGACGGCTCAGTCAGCCCAGCTTTTTCCCTTTTCACGGCCTTGATCATCTCTGCACTCACCATCTTGTTACCTGCTACGTGAAAGAGGACTGTTAAAAAAAAGAAAAAAATAGAGGGGGAGAGTATGTTAGCATGAGTCATATCTATGTCCTCTAGTGCTTCGAACCTCTTGTTACAAAAGCCCAAGTGACACAGAACATCATCTTCAATAAGGCTCAGCATTCGGCATTCGGAAACATTAACCCGACATCGTGGCCAAACAATTTTGGAGCAGAGACTTGGGCTCGAAAGGGAAAATGTCCCGATATGTTATCTCATCTTTCCAGTTCATGGGATAAGTATATTGATACGTCTCGGGAGGACAAACAAAGAAAAACTTTATGGCCATCTTTTGGGAGAAGAAGGATTACCGCCTATAAATTGGTGATTTGTTTTCATGTTGATATTATCCTGCCTTACCCTACACTCTTTATATTTACAAATCTGAGCAAAAGGCTCATGGTAATCCTAAATTTAAATTAAAATTAAAAAAAAAACAGATAAGGAGAGGGGGGTCAAGTAAAGGGCTTACTGGCTCGGTCTAACCCTACACTATTTAAACACTCCTTGATTACGAAATGGACGGTAAAACTAAGGGGGTGTATTGGTTATAGACTTTTAATAATTTTTATGAAGTTTAAAAGTCTAGAGGTATTCAAACTAGACTTTTATATACTCCATAAAAGTTTAGTGTTATTCAATGTAAACTTTTGTAGAATTTTAAAAAGTCATGTGGTATTCAAACTTGACTTTTGAAAACTCTACAAAAGTCTATACGTATTCGAAATGTCAATAGACTTTTAATGACTCTATGGAATTCTATTAAGTACAAGAATTATAGCCTAAGGTACAACAATAAAATGTCAACAAAAGTCTTTGATTCAACCTAAAGATTGGGATGTACATTTAATTGAGAAATCTCCCAAATTCAGTACAAACTTTCATTCTTTTCTCATCTACTTATTTTTTCTTTTATTTGTACTTTTTAAAAACATAATTAAAATTTAATTTTTTTATTAATTATTATATAACATTTTATTTTTAATTATTTCCTTTAATTTTAGTTAATCTATATATTAAATTATTGTATAAGCAAATTCATATCGATACTAAACCAAAATTTTCGGTATACCGAACCAAAAAAATCTTACATTTTAAAAAAAATTATAATTTATTGTTTTAGAATATAATATATTTTAAAAGTTTTGTATATTTTTCCAGCATTTTGGTATATATCAAAATTTTCAGATTGGATATCGTTACTGTACCGAAAAATTCGGTATTGTTACCGTACCGTATCGAAATCTTCGGTATACTTAAAATTCGGTAAATTCATTATTTTTTTGTTATGGTAATCTCGGTATACAAAAAATTCGGTATTTTTTCCCACCTCTAACAGGGCTTGTATTGGCATATGCTATATTACATAATTTTCTTTGAAAGAAGTGTCAATTGGATGAATTTCAAATTGAACTAGATAATGAAGTTCACTAGTTTTCATCAGCACAAGTTTATGAAGATGACGACTTTGATCAGTTATTTAATACTCAAAAACAACAACAAGCAAATACTAATGCATGGAGGGATGTCACAGCCAATGGAATGTAGAACGATGTTGATCAAATTGTCAGTAAAAGTGTTCTTTTAATAAAATTTTATTATGTACTTATAAAAAAATCATCCATTAATATGTTGAATTGATATAAAAAATTGAAATTTTGATTTCAATAAACTGGATAGTTCGTTTGTCGTTTTTCACAATTTACTTTTAAGTAAGTAAAATTCATTTACATTCATGAATAAAAAAAATAATTTAAAATTGAAGAGGTTATCTATGTTCAATATTATTTTAAAAAAATTAATAAAAAATAAATCACAATTATAAACTACAAAATTAACATAATTCTATGAAAAAGTTTACAAAAGTCTAAGAAAATCTTGAAAAAAAATCTATAAAAGTCTATGAAATTTGTTTTACAATTAAATGAGATTCCATAAAAATCTATCAACTCCACAAAATTCCATTATTTAAAAACAATAATTAAAAATATTTGAAAGTATAAAATGAATACACCCCTTGAAACTCATGTCTAGGCAGCTCGAACCCTCTAGTAGTGCCGCTTTCTCCCTAGAAGAGTCAGCAAGACCATGGTCGAGGTGGGTCCCGATCACCTCATACCACTTCAATACATCCCCCGACAGTTCGGTTTCTAAGGCCCTGGTCAACCTAAGGTGTTTGTTATGGGTAGTCTCCCGACCCAAACTGGTGGTCTAATCGGGAGAAGGAAAAGCATATGCAAACTCGGCTATCTCATTAACGCCTCGGGGATCAAGATTAGACATATTTGGACACATAGATAACATACTAAGGTAAGATACAATAGGCCCAACCGCAAAAAAAATTCTGGTCGGGAACGAGGAAACAATTTGACATAGTTATGAAAAGATCGTGAAAAAAAAGCGTGAAAATGACAAAAGAAAGGGGGGCCAAGTATTTATAACAAAACGCAAGAGATCATGGCCACACGATAAAATAATCTAATGGTAGAAATTTAAGCCGGAGTCTGAGTCATCATCTCGGGTACTGGAATAGAGGCACAATCATGGTCGTCCGCATCTACATCCAACGGTTGAAAACAAAAATGACAAAGATCAAGGTTTTGATCTACGAAGATCTCAATCTCACCCGCCCATTACCTTCGGATTTAGCGGATCAGATGAACTCAAGTAAACAAAAATATGAAAGAAACACAATTTAGAAACAATAGGAATTTTTACAGGTCGGGTCAAATGGACCAAATATTTGGCCTATAATTCATACTTCTTTTAAACCCAATAGGGAGGTACTATTGATCCCTTAACAAATCCCAACCCTACCCAACTCGGATCCGATTTCTATAGCCCATTAATCAAAATGATTGGCCCATATTAAACAACGTTAAGACCAAGGTAGAAGGCCCAATATCCTACGTGTGGTCCGACCCACTTCTCTCTCTGGTCGAGATGTTTCTGTCAGGTAAACTATAGGCATCCGAGCACACTATTGTTAAATAACCGAGCACATGGTTACCGAGCATCCGAATTAAGAGCTCTCTCACCCGGATAGATGTCTGAACGAATATGAATAAAGTCATATTTGTATAAAATTCTTGAACAAATCTTTCATGATAAGAAAATAATCCCGAAAGAGTGATATGTTGTTTGAATTTATGGGATAAGAAAAGATCAGATACAATCTAAAATCAAGGAAACTTTCCATACTAGAGTTCTTACCATAATAGAATTTTTATCATACAAGGCAATTAGTGCCGACTTTATAAATATCAGGTACTCTTTGAACTCTTATTCATTCATTACTGACACAAGCACTATTATATTGACACTTAAATTTGCTCTCTGGACTAACTTAAGCATCGAATGAGCTACACCGAAAACACTTTCATTGCCTTCTAACATTTGTTCGTCCGCACAGGCTCCTGCTCAGATACAGTTAGCTCCGCCATAGTCAGGATGCTCTCATCCTGACCCAGACGTCTATGTTCGGATAACATTAAAAATGCAAGGAACGTTGAAGTATTTGGCTCACCAGACCGAACCCAAGATATGTCAAATTTTCGGTATCATTAGTATTGATATAATACTAGATGAATATCAATACTAGATGTCGTTATGTTTTTAATTTGTTCAATATTAGCTATATATGTTTGGGTTTTAGGTTTTATTGCAGCACTAATGAGTGTTATATTTTTTATTTCGCATTTCTCATGTTTTGTTACGTACGGATAAGCTTACAAAAAATTTAAGGCTAAAGAATTTTTTAAATTACGTGATTATGTAGTATTATGTGTACGAAATCAAATTATAAATATAAAATAGACCTACACTTTTGAATTTTATAATAAAAAAGTAGGATACTACAATATAGATATTTGCCACTAGGTGTTTATTTATTGAACAATAGATATCTTTATTAATATGAAATGATATTACCATAAATTGTTATTTTTCAAAATACAATCCATGTTATGAAAAATTATATCACCCATAACGTATTTACTAACAAATTTTTTTCTAGTAAAATTTAGCCCTAATGACAAAATCCTAGATCCGCCCGTGCCTCACCTATTAGAGTAGGTGCCCGGCAAGTCAACTTGTGACTCGAGCTTTTATTGACTCTAATGAAAAATAATCCTTATTTTAATAATATTTTATGACTTTATTCAAGTATGACATTATACTTTATCTGTATACCATGCAAGCTCCATAAACAAAGTCCTTGAATATACAATCGGTACCATGAGGTATGCCCCGCAACGTAAGATCATGAAACTCATTAGGAAGTGTACCGTTTATTGTAAACAGGTTCTTAGTAAAATCATCCGCCTAAAACAAGGATAAAGGTCACTTGAGCTCGAAACTAGCATCTGTGATATAAACGCTATGTTTCATTGGCAAGTTCATGGAGATGTCCATTCAAACGAATGGATGATCATATGATAATGCACTGAACAATCCTCCCTCAGACTGTCCAAGTAGTTCAAATTTATCGAGTGAAATAGTCCGCATTTATGGTTGTACACCATTAGTCCTTTGACCGAACAATGTAAGGGATATACGTACTAGCATGTACTTTGATCCATTTATCGACTCCATTGAGGGTCATCAGGTGGCCAGGTCGGGTGTAGTTTTGAAATACGTAGGAGCAAATTCATTATAGTTGGGGATTCACTGTTTTCCTAGGGTAAAAATATCATATGTGGTCTGATGAGTTAATAGTGCAAAGTATCTCTAGCCAAAGTAACATATGCACAGTTTCGAAAGGTGTTTCCTCAGTTGCACATACCATGACACTATTCCTCAAAGATAATTCACATCATTATCGAACTCATATGCAACTCTCGTTATACCAATGATTCCAGATTCGATCAGGATATATATGTTGAAGGGACCGTACTGTACGCTAACCATGACTAAAGGTTCTTGTAGACACTATCAGTGATAGTAAGAGGATCATGGGGCGATGCTAATAGATGCTCTTACCATGATCCAATGGATGCAATCAGAAATGAGTTCTGACATTCTTGATCAAAGAGTTGATGAAAAGAATGGGGCTAACTAGGGTAAGTCCGAATAAGAATAAAAGTTATTTTGAATCACATGGAGAAGTGAACTCGTGGCTTGCTGTATCCCTGAAACATTGAGATTCACACAAGTATCAAATTCTGTGTTCTCGTTGAGATAGACATATTTCAAAGAGTTGAATTTGGCGACTTATAGTTTGACGGAGATAAAACATAAAGCTTATAAAGGATTCTATAAGTAGATTCCATAAGATGAAAGAAATAGAAGTTAGCTTAATTGTTAATTAACGAAAGAGAGTAGAATTGGATGTTTTGTGTAGGAGTTCCCTAAATTGGTAGTCGCCCAATATGGCAAGTGAAAATTTTGATATTCTTTGTTCCTAAAAGGTTTTGGCCATCTTGATATTCACAAGGAATAATTTCAGCCCTCCCCTTGTTGCTTCCACGTCACGTCGTCGCGCCGCATCGTCTTTGGATTTTGGAAATTCAGAGGCTACAATCTGAACACACATTGTACTTGCGATTTATAGTATAATCCCAGCGAGGAGGACAAATTCTGGTCGTGGACCTAATTAGACAATTAATTTCAAAAAGTCGTTTGTAGGGACTTACTAGAAGGGCCATCTCCACTTAAAACCGGAATAGTTTGGAACCTTGTATACGCCCAGGTATAAACTCATAAACACTCTATGAGTGGTTTGTTAAACACATGATGCCCAAGCAACTTCTTGAATGTCGAGACTCAAAATTTAAAACTTCCGAATATGACGTCCCAACAGTGGTATCAGAGCCGGTAATTCTCATCCTGTGTTATATTAAATTGAGTTGAGTTTATTTCACTAACCTCGTAAGAATTTTCAGAAATTCGCTGCCCAAGAAAAAGTCTTTTTTTCCTGAAACAAAAAAAAAAGAATTTTAACACGGCTGCCTAGAAAATTTCCGGTAGCGCGTGCGGGCAATCGCTACCCGCGGCGGGAAGGGCTGTCCCAGGCAGGCTGCTCACACCATGCCCATAATTTAAATAAAATAAAATAAAATAAAAATTTAAAAAGGCCCGCCCGCGGGATGCTTGAAAATTTCGGGCATCATGGGCAAGCCTCGGGCAGTCCTGCCCGATATAGACTTTTTTCGAGTCTCCCCGAGGCGTTTTCTGAATTAACGAAAATTTCATGGGCTAAATTGACATTTTATAAATATATAGGCGATTTTACCCCTGAAATAATTTTTGATAAAATTTATTTCTTACAAAATAAATAATTGAAATAAGATTTTAAATATTTGTGGTAAAAGGTGTTTTACAAGAAATTTAATTATTTGAAGTTAAATAAAAGTTTTTATTTAATTTGATAATTATGATGGTCAGTGATAATCTACGAGATACATGATTTGTTGATAATATGTGATATTATTGGATTAATATAATATATGATATTATATGGTAAAATGATCATCGAGAGCCATGACCAATGTGCTATGTGTACGTTAGGATATTTTACGTGTTGTAATTTTGATTATTTGATAATTAAAAGTGGACCTGGTTTATATTTTGTGCTCATCTCCTAATTAATTTGTATCACAAAATGCCATGGATATTTAATGTAAATATTAGTATTAGTGGGTGATCAAGATTTGAAAATGGTGAGCCCGATGTTGGAAGGAGTTTTGAAGATCGAAGACATGTAAAATATTGGAAGCTTATGTAATATTGCACTTTCATCCCTGCATTTACCTAGGTTATGAACATGATCTGTATGTGGCTCGTACAGATCAATTAGCTCTCGATTATCGATCATCCTTTATTATTTATGATAAATGTGATATATTATGAATAATCAGTATTTTCGTTATTATTAATATAATAACAACAGTTGCATGAATTTGGCGATCATAAAAACAATCATGACACGAGTTTTAAAATCAATAATGAGACAAAATTTTAAAATGAAAATCTCTCATTTTGGATGAAATCCAAAATTTAAATCAAACCCATTAAAAAGATAACTAAAAGAAAGTTTAATAATTCATTGTCTTCCACCAATGGTGGTTGCATGATGAACCCTACCCGCGGTCAATGTCTTTCTCATATTATTGGGGAGGCCTGGACGTCGGAAATATGTGACTTCCACTGACATATTTGATGTGAACTACGTGGAACTACCATGACTTCGACTCATATTAATGGGGATCTCATGGCGACTATCCACTAAGGTTCGACATTGATGTTCAGACTAAAGACATGAAGAGAAAGGGGATCATACTATTGGACCCTGTTCAAATGTGAGGCAAAATTACATAATGGTTGCAAGGAGTTGCAATTGGGCTCTATCTTTTGAAAATTATGATTGGCTGATATTATTTGGATCATGATTTCGCAATTGGGCCTTGCATACTCACTAAAAAATTGGATTTTTTGTTTTCATCAGAGGGTGGTGAAAATGTCAAAATAGTGGAGGAAATTCGTAAAAACAAAAGTCTATATTTTCGTCTTATAAATTATTTTAAAATAGTTAGTAACATTTATTTTGTTTCTTTCTCAGTATATTTACAATGTCGTCTCGAAACCTACTATCTGTTATACTCGACCAAAACAAGCTGACAGAACCGAATTATCATTATTGGCTGAGCATTGTTTTAAATTCCAAAAAGATAGCTTATGTGCTCACTAAGGCTTCTCCTAAGTCGGCTAAACAAAATGCCACCGCAAAGGAACTAGCAAAGCTTGACAAATGGTGGGACCGTGACTTGCAAGCTAAGAGCTATATGCTAGCTTCTATGCCAAACTAGCTGCTGAGGCAGTTTGACGAAACTGTGAATGCTGCTGACATTTGCGGCCACCTACAAGAGTTTTACGGTGAACGAAAACCTCCACTGAGGCACGCTACTATCAAAGAACTCATTACATCACATCTGCGAGAAGGGGCCTCGGTCCATGAGCATGTCGTGAGGATGATTGGGCTCATTGAAAATGTAAGGTCCAGGAAATTTAAATTATGTAACCCAAAAGCATTCAATCTATGGTTTTATTTAAAATTAGGATTTAATGATTTTATTACATTTAATGCATGTTTATGGCATGGATAGAATTTATCTCAGGATTATTTTTAAGTTTAACACGTAAGGGTTTTAAGTTGCATTTCGCGCTCGAAAGAGGAACGGAGACAGGGGAAAAAAATTAAGAAAATATTTTTATTGAATGATTAATTTTTAATTAATATGAATTGTTTTAAGGGTGTTTTTCGTAAAATGGGTCTTGGTGGGTATTTCTATTTTGCGGGTCATATTTTTAACCGGTACAAAAATTTTATCGAATCGAGGGACTTTTTGAGGGTTCGGGCAATATTTTCAAAAACGTACCTAAACAAAATTTATTTCGGGGGTGTTTTTGGGCTTGTTGGGTTGGTTTTATTGCTTAACGGGCTCAAGACCATTTTTAAACATTTTAAAATATAATTAAGGGCCCATTAGTGGTTTGTAGTATACTCAAATACTCCCTAAACCTAATTTGTTTAAAGTGGCCTCCCCTCACCCTTCTTCACCAGCCCTCCCATGTGAAAAAACCAGCAGCAACTTGCTGCAAGTTGGCCCCCTCCATTTTTCTTTCAAACAAGCTTTCTCTCCGCTCCTCTGGTGCTTCTCTGACGCGCGTTTCTTTGAGTTTTTGAGCATCTACACATCAAGGCACGCCATGTATCTTTATTTTTGCATCATTTACGCTATATAATTGCTGTTATGTGTGACGTATCTGAAGGCTACATAATCCTTGCATGATTGTTACGTTTTTGCTTTGAAGGTTCATGAAAACGATTTCTTCTTGTGCATAACTTACGCTTTCATGAATTTCGTGCAAGGTGCTGCCGTGATGTTGAGGCTAAAGGGCTGTGCATGAGGGTAAAGGGTTTTCATAAGGCTGGAGTCGAGGGTAGGCGTGTCAACCTAAGAGCCGAGGGGTGTTGTGTTGAGGGGTTCACTCGTTTTGATTATGGAGCGGGTAAGGGGTGGAGCCGGCAGTGCAAGGGCTGAACCCAAGCCATGGACCAGACTTTGGTGGGTCTGAGACACGGCCCAAGGACGCTCTACCATCGCTGGAACCAACCATGGAGCCGGTCGATCGCGTGAAAGGAGATTTGGCTCGGGTGGTGCGGCTTCGGGAAATAGCGAGCGTGTGCATCGTGAAGCATGTATGGGGCTAGGAAATTAGCTTAAGTCGGTCCATTAGGGTTCTAAGGTGGGCTAGGATGGGCTGGTCCGAGTCGATAGAGCCTAGGGTCGATAAGTTGCAAGTTTAGTGTATTAAAGTTTTGATAACATCTTGCGCAGAAAATTCCAGCGGGTTTTGGCATTGTTTTTGTGGGTCATAGTGGACTGGAACGTATAGTTTAAGGACCGGTGGGGTAGATTTAAGACATTATTTGAGTTGGGAAGGATTTGGTTAAGTTTCGGGTCGATTCCGGTCAAAACCTGGGAGCCTGATCCAAATTTTAAATCAAATCGTTTAAGTTTTGAAACATGCTCGAGTTTACATCTAAAAAATGCTTATAAATATGTTTTAGGGTGTTTTAAGGAGTTTGATAAGCTTCGTGTCGAAATTTAGAGGTCTAGGGGTAAAATGATAATTTTGGGTTTCCAGGGGCAAAATGGTCTTTTTGCAACTGAGTCGAGTTTTTAGTCATGGCAGCACCCTGAGCACAAATTTATCATGTTTTTAATGTTATGTATCACGTATATGAATTATATGAAATTATGAAAATTAATTTCATGCTTGATTTTAAGAAAAATTTACGTATATACATGATTTTATTAAATGATGAATATGATGTCATGTTTTGAAGGATGTGATTTGGTTGTGACTAACACGATGACACGATGACACGATGATATGTAAGGCCAGGACTCAGTGGAAGGGTAATGCTGTCGCTGATGTCCTCGTCGTCGGGTATCATGGTTACACGTAGATCGATCAATCGACTGACATGATGATACGAAAGTCACAACTAATGAACGAAAATCAATTAAAAGAAATGAACATGTATATGATGTTATGTGAGATATGTTTTTACACGTATGCTTTACTATGGTTACGTTTACGCTTTAAAGATCATGAACCGTATTTTTATTACCGTACTTTTCACTGTTGCATGTTATGTATATGCACTTGTTACTAACGATTCAGGTGTGTTGAGTCTTTAGACTCATTAGGTGTGAATTATACAGGTGAGCATATCGATGAGGTGACTGGAGGTGCCGAATTTTGAGTAGGCAGGGCTGGATGTGCGTACAGGACCCGATGACCATATTTTTTCCGAACATCACGTTTTTATGAGTTTTGAGTAGACATGATCAGTTTATACGTTCGTTATGATATGTTCATGTCTTTCCAGGATTTTTTACTTGTTTTATTTTTACGCACATTATTGATGGTCGTGTTGGCAAATTTTTAAACTGCAGTATTTTATTGGGCGGTTGTTTACGATTATTTTTAAAAGGCATATGTTTCAGTAGTGTTGCATGCATGCGCAATTTGATATTTTTGAAAAATGAGCGTACAAAAAAAAAGTTTAGCAGTATTTCAATAGTAGAAGTTTCAGTTGGTCAGTATATAAAATTAGTAGATGTTACAGAAAAGCTAGTGGGCCTGGACTTTGTTATCCTCAATGAACTGTCCAAAGACATTTCGCTATTGTCACTTGCATCTTTATTTGATGGGTTTGTGCTGAACTTCAACATGAACAAGTTGGAGACCAACCTTGAAGGGTTGGTCAACATGCTGACTAGTTATGAAGCCACCATCAAGAATGAAAAACCTGTTTTCCTCGTAGGCACTTTGTCTGGGACGAAAAAAGGGCCAAAAGTGAAGGGCAAGAAGCGTTCTCGTCCTTCCAAGACAAACAAACCCAACATGAAGAAATTAGAAAACACTTCTAAGGGGGCCTGAAAGCCTGACAAAGGAGAAGAGGTTTTCTTCCACTATAAGAAGCCTGAACATTGAAAGCGCAATTGCAAGGAATATCTTGCCAAGAAGAGTTCTGGCAATGATATGTTTTATTTAAATAAATGTCAAAATTAATTAAACTTCTTGGGTATTGGATACCGGATGTGGATCTCATCTTTGCAATAATTTGCAGGTTATGATAAGAAGTAGAATATTGCGGGAGGGTGAGACCTTCTTAAAGATGGACAATGGAGCAAGAGTTGCTGCATTGGCCATAGGGGATATTTATTTAATATTAAACAATAATTTTTAGTTGCTTTTTAGTGACGTTTTGTTTGTTTCAGATTTAATTAAGAACATTATTTCTATTTATATGCTTGATAAAGATGAATTTTCTTGTTTATTTGGAAAAAGTGTTTGTAATAGTTACAAGAATGAATGTTTGATAAAAACGGGTGGAATACAAAAAGACTTCTATAACTTAAAATAAAAGATATTCCAAACTACAATGTCCAAGAAAACACGATAACAACAATAACAAACAAAAGGAAACAAAATAGTCTAAACCAATAACAATTATGGCACGCTAGGCTAGGACATATTTCCCAAAGAATGATGCACAAGCTAGTTGGAGATGGAATGTTTGACTCGTCATACATAAACTCTCTAAAGACATGTGAGTCATGTCTAAAAGAAAAATTACCAAGGCCCTTTTCCTAAGAAAAGTGTAACGTGCACATGATCTGTTGAATTTGATCCATACAGATTGTGTGGCCCGCTAAGTGTTAGCACGAAATTTAGCCATTTCTACTTCATTACCTTTACCGATGACCATTCGATATTTGGGTTTGTGTATTTAATGAAATACAAGTCTGAAATCTTTGAAATGTTCAAAGAATTCAGAGCAGAAGTATAGAAACAGTTAGGAAAGAGTTTTAAAACACTACGATTAGATCGAGGTGGAGAACACTTGAGTACTGAGTTTCAAGACTACCTTAAGGAGAATGTGATTCTCTCACAGTGGACTCCGCATGCCACACCCTAGTTGAATGGTTTGTCAGAACGTCTCAATCGGACATTGATGGACATGGTCCGATCTATGATGGGGTTCATTGAATTGCCGCCATCCCTTTGGGGATTTTCCCTTGAAACAGCGGCAAGGTTGTTGAATCAAGTCCATACAAAGGTAGTGGGCAAAACTCCATATGAGATATGGATGGGAAAGCCACCCAAATATTCTTACTTAAGAATAAGGGGACGTCATGCTTACGTTAAACTGAGAGTGGGAGATAAATTGGATAGTAGAACTAATTTGTGCTACTTTGTGGAATATCCAAAGAACTCTGTTGGATATTACTTCTATTATCCCAGCGAAACAAATGTGTTTGTTTCAAGGAATGCCACCTTCTTAGAGAAGGAGTTTCTATTGGATAGAAAAGGTGGGATGATAAAACTCGACGAGATTCTAGAACCACCCACTACACGAGTAGCAAAAACCACACCCCAACAACCAATCAAAGAAACACAAGCTCCTAGGAATTCCGAAAGGATCTCAAGGCCGCCTAATAGGATCAGCCTGCCACTTGAAGAGGGCCAAGGCGAGCTCATTCCTGGATGTGACCCAAGAAATTTCAACGAAGCATTGTCTGATGCCGATTAATTTAAATGGCTTGAAGCCACGCAGTCCGAGATGCACTCTATGTATTCGAACCAAGTATGGTCCTTAGTAGATCAACCTGAGGAAATTGTTCCCATACGAATCAAATGGATCTACAAAAGAAAATTTGGAGCGAATGGGAAGGTGGTGGCCTTCAAAGCTAGATTGATAGCAAAAGGATATATTTAAAGGCAAGGTATTGACTATGAGGAAACCTTTTCTCCAGTCGCAATGTCCAAGTCAATTAGGATACTGCTAGCCATAGCAGCATTGTATTACTATGAGATATGACAGATGGATGTGAAGACAACGTTGCTTAATGGGGATATTAAGGAAGAGATTTACATGTCTCAACCTGAAAGATTCACATCAGTAGGAAATGAGCATAAAGTATGCAAACTCCATAAATCCATTTATGGACTCAAGTAGTCATCAAGGAGCTGGAACCTCATATTTGACATCAATATCAAAGAGTTTGATTTTGCCAAAAAACCTGAGGAACCTTTTGTATATATGTAACGGCCCATATTCGACTACTGTCCTCACTTAACCAAGACGAGTCTTTCCAGCGTGCTTATATCCTCACTCACACGTACCCTAGGAAATTCCCCAGAGGGTCACCCATCCCAAAATTGTCCCAAGTCAAGCACGCTTAACTATAGAGTTCTTATGTGATGAGCTACCGAAAATAAGATGCACATTCTTGATATTAGCAGTATATATCAAATCTTTTAAGCCCTCCTCAACTGCACAGTCCCATATCTGAACAGTTTCGGAATCCCTCTCCTTCCGATATGTGATCGGTTCATTTATGTTCCCTTCGCCTTGAAGCCTGCCAGGAGCCGCTCATTGTCCGTGCAACCTCATGGCACCGGCGATTACCCCCCGCCCTCACATGCTCACCAACTTCTGCTTGGTTCGTCCCCGAAACACACCGTACTAGGAGAGGTCGGCTCTGATACCAACTGTCGATAGTCTATGAAAAGCCGCATAGACCCATCCTTCTTTTTAACGAACAACACTGGTGCTCCCCAAGGAGACACAATGGGTCTAATGTACCCCTTGTCAAGAAGATCTTGTAACTGTTGTTTCAACTCTTTCATCTCCGTTGGTTCCAATCTATACGGTTCCTGGTACCAACTCTATCTCCACTTCCACTTCCCTCTCCGGAGGAAATCAAGGAATTTCATCGGGGAAAACATCAGGAAATTCATCGACAACTGGAATGTTCTTCACGTCAATTACATCTTTCGATACGTCAACAGCATAAATGAGGTATCCTTCTCCTCCTTTCGCTAAAGCCTGTTGTGCCTTTACAACAAACACTACTGGCATTGGAGGTCGAGCTCCCTCACCAAAGAAGAACCAATTCTCATCTTCTTTTGGACGAGACTGAATGAGACGTTGATAACAAACTACCGTCGCTCTATACTTAGTCAATAGGTCGATTCCCATACTAAAATCGAAATCTTCCATAGCCAATCAACAAATTGGCAGACAAGTATTTTCCCTCAAACTCTAACAAACAATCTACTACAAGTCGCTTAGCTAAAACCTCTTGTCCCATCGGTGTTGACACCAACATCAAAACATCTAATGACACGTAGGGTAGTTTATGCTTCTTAACAAACATTGATGCTATGAATGAATGTGATGCCCCAATGTCAATTAATACATATTCAGGAATACCACATAAAAGAAAATTACCTTCAATGGCTCTCTCGTTTTGCTCCTCAGGTTGTTCTTGGTTTAGGGCAAACACTTGCCCCTGGACTCGTGGGCGTCGCTGAGATCCTTGTGATATTCCACCACGACGAGAACCTTGAGCGGGAAAACCTTTCTGTTGCATAGTGACCTCAGACTGTTTTCCATTATAAGACCCCGTCATAAAATCTCCGCCTCCGCTCTAATTCTCCAAATTAGTGCAATCCCTCTTAATGTGACCAAAACCACCGCAATTAACACAAGCACCTGTTACTCTTCGACAATTCTCCGTCTGGTGATTGCCTCCGCAGTGGCCACAATGCAGCTTTTTCCCACCAAAACTGTGTACCCCTCCAGAGCCGGAAGAAGATTATGATACAGACTTCTTGAAAGACTGACCCCACGGTCCCAACGAACTAGAACTTTTGTTAGCTTGCATAGCCTTCCTCCTAGCAATACTGATCTCGGCTTGACGACAACGATTCACTAATCCTTCGTACGAAGTAGCATCGTCATAGATAAAAACCAGATCAAAAATCTTCTGGTTCAAACCATTCAAAAAGTGAGAATATTTTACTGCAGAATTCTCACTGATGTGGGGAGCGTACGACAACAGATCCGTAAAAAACTTTTGGTAATCCTCAATGCTCGAATCTCCTTGCTTAATGATCAATAGTACCATCTCCTTTGCCTGACGAAGAGCCGGTGGAAAGTGATGATTGATGAAGGCTTGATGGAAATGTTCTCAATGAATCCGCCCATATTTCCACCATTTTCGAGCGTTTCCTTGGATCATGAAATCGGCTACCTCCATCTTCTCATCATCCTCATAGTGCAGTACTTGAAAACACTTCTCCATGATATCGACCCAAACTTCAACAGCATCAGCATTTTCATCTCCGGTCAACGGTGGAGGTCCAATCATCATGAAATCCATAATGTTGACACGGTTCCTACGTCTCCTTTCATCATTATCTAGGTGACATGATCTCTACGACTATGTTCTCAGCTAGCCTCATCGTCACCATAACGGCCATGTCCCATACACTCCGTGACTGCTTCCATCTACTGACATCTGAAATGAAACCAAAATCAAACTCTAAATCATCAAAACAGAATTACTAATATCCCAAAAATCTTTGCAAGCTCTGATACCACCAAATATAGCGCCCTTACCCGAGCCACTACTAAACAGAATAATAAACATCGAACATTAAACTTACTAACAACAATTAAACAGCGGAAACCAAATACTTAATCATCTTACAACCCAAACAAAAACAGAACAATAACAGCAGTCTTAAAGATTAATACAACCATATTAACTTAATTCTGAACGAGAAAACGATAAACCACAAAACAAACCTCCACTGGATGACCAATGAAAACCCAACTGC